>NW_010139033.1:0-320 GCF_000699245.1 Pterocles gutturalis
GCCGGCCGGCAGCGGGCCAAGCGCCGCGTCCCATGGGCTGCCTCGCATCCAGCGGAAAGGGTTAAAACCCACAGAAAAATCGTACCTGGGGCTCGACCACCACCGCAGCCTTGCCTCCAGCTCCCCGGTTGGCTCCGGCTCTCCCGGGTAATATACAGCAACAGAAAAAAAAAAGCTGCCGAAACCATGCCGGAGCAAAATAGCACCCAATCACCGGGAGCCGGAGCACCCGCCGCAGCCCCAGAAAAGGCAGTTTAGCCCCAGGAGGCACCGAAAGCTGGGGCTGCTGCTTGCAAAGCAGGTGCAGGGGGATGCGGGTT
>NW_010139033.1:404-2390 GCF_000699245.1 Pterocles gutturalis
TGCAGGATGGATGTGGGTGGTGGGGATGTGGAGAGGTAGAGGAGAAACCCCCCAGGCAAAGTTCAGAAGGTGGGGCAGGAGAGAGGAGCAATCCCCCGGGACCAGCAGTGTTTAGATAACCCCAGTGGAAACGGCTTTTTTGATAGTGTTTGCTCTCTGACCCCTCTGATGTCCCAGTGGTACCTGTCCCCAGGAGCTCTCCCACGGCTGCAGGCATCTCTTGGGGAAGGATGCGGTCCTCACTGCAGCTTCTTGCTCACCGGAGGTGGCAAGGAGTTGAAGCATCTCTCCTTTGGAGAGCTGACTAGGACCATCGGTCACCCAGAGCCCCCGGCTCAGCGCGGGCAGGTACAGCCTTGGGCAGAAGCGCCTGTCCCAGGGGACATGGTACCACGGCTGGTACCAGCCGGGCACATCTTGGAGGCATCCTGCTTTGAGGACATCTCTTATGGAGAGCCACTTCTGAAAGGCTTCAGGTTTAAAAAAAAAAATTTAAAAAATCTGAAACTGGGACATTTCATGCAGTAAGGACATTTTTCTTTAGCAGAAGTGTGACAGGTCTTTGATTGCATGAGCTAAAGGAGCAATAAATTGGGCACAGGCACCCCAGAGGGGACTTTGCCTTCTTCCAGGGCTCTGGACACCTGGTGGGACTGGGGCATGGTCCTGCTTTAGGGCTGTGCAGCAAATGAATTGAGGAGCAAATTGTTTGCTTTCCAGGGCAGGGATTTCCCCTCTTTGGCAGAGACAGGACTGAGCACTCCGCGAACCCGGCTGCGGTATAAATAATGCCCCGCAGAAGCTGAACGCAGATGGAGGAGGGGATGGAGCTGCAAACACAGCCCTCCACGCCGTGCCAGGGCTGCGGGCGCACACGCCAAGGGCGGTTCTGTTTTATTCCTGCTCCGGTAAGGTCAGGGCTGTTAACTGGCAAGGCATGTTTTGCTTTATAGGGACATAATGAAAGCAGAAAATTATACACAGGCCAAATAAAAATCCCTTCTTCTTCCAGTTAACCATGTTTCCCACAGTGCTTGCAGCTTCGTAAGCTTGCTCCTGCCTCCCGTGGGCGCGCTGGTCCTCCCGGGAAAGAACCTGGAGGTTGAACGGGCGATGTCTGCACGCAGAGCCCAGGCAAATCCTCCTCCCGCTCTGTCCCGGCACGGGGCCAGGGGACAGAGAGCTCTCCCCACCCTTTCCAGGACCTTTCAACACCCAGCTCCTGCAGCGGGGAGGGACCAGGAGTGGTTTTTTGCCTCCACATGTTTAGCTCTGAGCAATTCCCCACCGAGCTCCAAAGCTTCCATCTCCATTGGACAATTTATCCCAGGCAGACCGAGCAAAGAGATTCCCAGAGGCAAATTCTTTCCTAATCCCTTGAACCCCCCAAATCCCATCTTCTCCCTTGCCCTGGGACTGATAAAAGTGTCTCAGGGACGGGGTTAGCTCAGAGAGGGGGGAAACACGATCCGGCTGCGAGACCAGGCGGAGATCAAGCCACTGCTGGAATTGCTGGGGAGGGCAATCGAGCGGCGTGATGGACGGGAGCCCGGCTGCACAGGGCTGGGCTCCATGTCCAGGCTAAATATTGACTCTGGCTTTGGCTTGATAACACAAATCTATCTTTTCTGACTTCCCAGGCTGTCAGCTCACCTCAGATTCACATGGGTGCATCTCTGCCCGAGCCTCTGCCGTGGTTTCACAGTTTGTGGTCCAGGTGGACCGAGCCGTGCTGCAGCATCCCCTCGCTTCTATGGCAACACTCATTTATCCTCCCACCAGGACAGAATCTTCTTTCTCCCCGTCTTTAATAACTCGTAGTTAAAAGGCAATCATAAAGACATAAAATTAGTCACTGATTATTTTCAGCACAGGTTTGTTCTGGGATGATTTTTCCTTTTCTCTGTGCAATTCCCCCTCTCCCCAGAGCCCCTGCTGCTACGGCAGCCCCAGGCTGACTCCCGCTTCCCCTGCCCCCGGGACAAA
>NW_010139033.1:2421-3012 GCF_000699245.1 Pterocles gutturalis
GCTGGCCCCCGCCCCCCCCTGCCACAGGGACAAGGGGAGGCAGATGCTTGAGCTGGCTGCATGGGGTGGGGGGGTTTCCTGCTGCCCCTGGTCTTTACGATCTTTACGCCTGGATTTCATCCCTGGCCCCACCAGACCCACTGGCACGGGTTCCTGACGCCTGGGAACCAAAAACCTTCTTCCAGCCCTTGAAGCATTTATCCTCCAACCCCTCACGAAGGCAGGGTTGGGCTCCCGACCTGCTTTTAAAGACATGAATTTGGATGTTGTCCCCTGGGCAAAGGAGGTCAGTCCCTGCTCCAGAAAGAGCCTCGTCACCTGCATGCCGGCATCGTCCCTGTGCACTGCTGGGAGTGGCAATGGGTGCTGGGTGATCCGGGACTACACGGCGACTACATGTAGGGCCACAGAGATGGTCCGAGGCTGGAGCAGCTCCCGTGCGAGGACAGGCTGAGAGAGTTGGGGGTGTGCAGCCTGGAGAAGAGAAGGCTCCGGGGAGACCTTCCAGCACCTCCCAGTGCTGAAAGGGGGCTACAGGAGAGCTGGGGGGGCTCTGGATCAGGGGGTGCAGGGACAGGACCAGGGGGAACG
>NW_010139033.1:3529-4798 GCF_000699245.1 Pterocles gutturalis
GGAAGCGAGGATCACAGAAATGGGATTTCTCAGGGAAATCAGGCGAAAGAGCATCCTGATTCCTCACACCATCAAAAAACTAAAGGCACAGGTGTCCCCATAGCAACCTGGCCACGTCCCAGAGCTGAGAACAATATTCTGCTGACCTAGAATTCCTCTTTCAGTCGGATCCAGCATACATCAGCCCATCCTCCGCGGTTGTGCAATGGCTGTGTGCTGAAACCCAGCCGCTGCCTCCTTCCCCCGCAGTAGCAACACATCAGCGCCAGCCAAGGAGATCATTTCTGCGTGTGATTGTGGGAACCGCAGACCTTTACGAGCGCTGGCGTTGTGAAGAAGCGCTTGGGAAGTTACAGGAAGCGAAGAGCCGTCCTCTCTCTGCCAGCTGCGCTTCTCCTGTCAAATCACGATCTGTCATCACGGGAGATTTTTAGATACGCTGAGCTGAGCAATCTGCTTGCGGAGGTGCAGCTCATTGAAAGCCCGGAGCATTCTGGAAGCTGGCTGTTCCTGTGGCTTCATGCCACCAGGCATTGCAGCGGGGCTGGGGAGTGCTGCCCGTGTCGGAGGGAGCCAGCGGGAGGGACAGAGCATCCTCTGCGGGAACCGATACCTGCAGCCGATACCTGGATGGGCTCCACTGCACCGGTGCGATGCCCTGGCTGGCTGCCTGCAGGTCATGGCGCTGCTCTCGTCAGATAATGGAAAACATCTGACAGCGGAGAACTGCTGCAAGAACTCAGACCTGGGCCCTTCCCCGTAGCTTCAGGGATTTGGTTAGATACACTGCCGAGGATATCTTCTGCCTCCTCACTGGGGGCAAGGGTTTGACGTGGTGTGGAACTGGAGAGGAAGAAGATGGGAGCTCTGCGGGACAGGTACCGTCTCAGGCCACCTCTAGTTTAAGGAACCACAGCTTGCAGCATCTTTGAGGACCTTCGTCTCCCTCTCAGCCTGAGCTTTTAGTTGTGGTTGACCCTGGTGGGATGGCAAGCCAGAAAGACTACAGGTCTTTGTTTAAAGGCAAAGGGATATCCTGCCTATGGACCGGGCTGGGAGGACACTGGGGCTCCCAGCATAAGAAGGACACGGAGCTGTTGGAGTGAGTCCAGAGGAGCCACGGAGATGGTCCGAGGCTGGAGCAGCTCCCGTGCGAGGACAGGCTGAGAGAGTTGGGGGTGTGCAGCCTGGAGAAGAGAAGGCTCCGGGGAGACCTTCCAGCACCTCCCAGTGCTGAAAGGGGGCTACAGGAGAGCTGGGGGGGCTCTG
>NW_010139033.1:5056-5356 GCF_000699245.1 Pterocles gutturalis
CCTGGGATTCTACGATTCTATGACACACCACCACAGGCTCTCCAGGAGCACGATGCTGCAGACCAAACACCAGTTTAACCACCTGTGGGCACATTCATCTGGCCAAGGACAGCAGAGGTGATCACATCCATCAGAGAAACTCTCCCAAGACACCTCTGGTTTCCAGCCCGCAGCTAGAGCCAGCCAGCTGGCCACCCAGGGACACACAGACCCACCTGGCAACACCGTCCCCAGCGTGTTTGGGGCCTGGGTTGTCTCATAATCTTTTGCCGTGATTGGGGGCCTGGCCTCGGCTGGGTA
>NW_010139033.1:5396-8694 GCF_000699245.1 Pterocles gutturalis
TCCCTGCAGGTCACCTGGGAGCAGTTACAGACCTTGGTCCCAGGACTGGCTGGAGCTTGGGCCACTCGGCACCGTGACAAGAGGCCAGGCTGGCAGGGGCAGAGAACACCACGTCGAACACATCTGTCACTGGTTGAGAGCTGTGCAGATGGGCTCTTACATGAAATGAGCTCGTTAGGTCTCTGTGAAGAGCAGAAGAGGCAACAGAGAGGGTGTGGGAAGCCCCTTCTGCCCCGCACCCCCTCCCTCGCTGTGACAGCGGTGTCTGAGCAGGGACGAGCACGGCGCAGGGATGTCCTGTCGGCACCAATCCCACCCATGGAGAAGGCTCCCGGCCCTGCTGCTCTGGGATCACCCACGGGTGGGTAACACCCAAACCCATCACACTGCTGGCAGCCGGTAGGAACCACGGCGGTGCCGCCGGAGGGACAGCCTCCCACCGGGCTGTCACCTCGCCAAAAGCCGATGGAAGCACCGATCCCCCAGCACTGGATGATCTATAGATATTTGCAGCCGCTCTACATGAAAACCAATCTGATCACACTCTAATCCACGTGTGACCTAAATACTCCGCCTGACAAATCTCCGAGGTTTTCGCTGCCTTTGCCTGGCAGAAGGAGCAGCATTAAAAAAAGAAGACGCTGGATCCCATTAAATGCTACTTTTAGTCTCGGCTGCTTTCAGTAATTGTTCCACGATCTGTTTTCTCACAGCCCAGCACTGCTTCGGGCTAATCATTATTCTCTTTGAAGATTTACAGCTGTTCATACCTTCGAGGAGAATACAAGTATGAGATATGACATTCCCAACTAACTGTCCTTGGAAGCGCCGTTTGGGAACGGGGAAAGCGGCCACGATGTTTGTCCCTTGAAGGGGACAAACCACCGCTGGGGCTTGTGGCTCTGTCAGTCTGGAACAGCCGTACCAGGGGAAACTGAGGCAAGAGGAGATGAAGGGGAGAGTGAAGCTTTGGGTAAGGGGTGCTGGAGCATCCCAACGATCACAAATCTTCCCCTTTTGGACTTTTCCGCGGGAGGGCAGCAGCCGGTTGGTTAGTGCCTTTATCTGGTGGGGTTCAGTCCCCCTGCGCTGGCACCGCGGGGGCTGCAGATGCCGACTCATTCCTCCCTTCGCAAATCCCACCCAGCAAAGAAGCCACGTCCCTCTGATCCCTGCAACAAAAGCACATGGGGAGCACTGTGCTGCTGGAGCTGTCCCGTGTGGGGAGCTCGGAGCTGTCCCCCCACTCCTCGCAGCAGCTGGCCTATTTGGGACGATGGCATCCCACCAGAGAGCAGGTCCTGCTGGTTTTAGCATCTTTCCCAGGGCTCCTGGCACCGTTAATAACACCTCCAAGCCCCAGCGGGACTGAGCAGCCATTCAGAGGCAATCAGCCCCTGTCTAGAGAAATGCCTTTTCGTCCCCCTGCCACGGCGGGGGGATGCTCACAGCCCTGGGCAGCCACGCTGGGAGCTGCTGGGCTGCGGGACGACAGCTAGGAGGCTCAGCCCCAGCACCCTCACGCCGGCTGTGCAACGTGGCGAGGGGAGGAGACGCCCCAGGCAGGCTGGCTTTGGATCTTTAGGGTTAGGAGGGTCATAAAAGTACAAAGTCGACCACAAAGTACAGCGGAAAGTACCGCAGAGACAGCAAACATAGCCAGAGCTTCCTAATGCCCACCAGATCCTCTGCTGGGGTTTCCCAGTGAACCTCCCCAGTTCCCCATTTCTCGCTCTCTTATCAGACAAGGAATACCCAAGTGAAAATTCAGCAGACTTCAGAAACTAAGGGCGAAAGTTTCATACACGCCAGGCTTGTCTGTTCTCTCCGCCCTGCCTCACCCCATGTATTTCTTGGGTTTTTTTTGTGACAGTAAAGGAAGGCTGGAGAGGTTTGGGTTCTGCTTTCTTCATACAAATCCCGTCCTGGAAGGGTAGGACTGTCTGCTCTGGTGCTGCCTATGCAAGGCACTCACTGGGGTCCTCATGGATGTGTTTTGTCTCCTTTCTGAGGTTTGGAAACTTTGATGATGATTTCCCTGCTCCAAAATGTTAGCTGGTCTCCAAACTACTCTGTTAATTACACACAAAAGGCAGGGACCTGGGGACAAGGTTTTTGAGTCAAGTTCCCTTCTGCTCCAGCTTTCCCTCTCCCTGCTTGCATAAAGTAATGCCAACTTAAATATATTATGTAATAGTAACAAGCAAGAACCAAACCAGTTAGGCCTTAAAATAGTAGCAAACTCCTTTTCCCAAAGCCACGTTCTAAATTATTCACTTTTCTCTCCTTTTCGTCCACTATCCTTAGCGCCATCCTGCAGACCAGGCTTTGTCCAGGGCAGGCAATTCTGCTGCAACCAGGCAAATAAAGATTTGTTTGCATCCGTCCTGCTTGAAGGGCTGTAGGAACTTAGGAGCTTTTGGCTCTCATCCTCCTGGGCTAAATCAGAAGACATCAAAGCTCATGATCTCTAATGTTTTCTAGTCCTTTCCCCAAATATCCCTGCTGGTCGTTTGTTCCTAAATTATGTCAAACAGCATGCAACAAGATTTTTATTGAAAATAAAGCTTGACACTTCCCACAGCTGTGACCAAACTACAAAAATGAAGCAAAGGACAGGCAGATGGAGTCGGACAGAGAATGGAGCATCCCCCCTTTGCCATAAACCCACTTCTGCCGACCCCACACCACTGAGCACCCGGAGCCCGTGGAGCCAGCCCCCTGCTCTGCCCCACTGGTGTGTTTTTGGCTGGAGCTGATGGTCAGCAGCCAAGCCATTAAATTTCCCCTCCAACCCACAGCACAAAAGCCCTCCAGGAGCATCGCTTTGCTTTTGGGCATCCAGGAGCTGGTGCAGGGCCTGTCTGCAAAGCACAACGAGGAGACACGCGGCTGTATTTTATGTTCACGGGTCACTGTTAATACCCGCAGCCTGCAAAGGGCTTTGCTGAATTGCAAACACTTCGCTCGAGATGTGGGGTTGCAGGCCAGGAGGAGTGTCGCTGGTGTAAATCCAAGGCAGCTCCTCTGAATCCATGGTTTACGAGGAAACTATGGAGCTGTGGCTCTTTGGCATCAAAAAGGCCCATCTCTAGGACCGATGCTCAATCACAGCTCCCTGCCATCACCAGGAGAAAGCAAGCATCCTGGAAAAGCCAGGCTGCAATCACCAGCTTGCCATGGTTCATCCAAGCTTAGGCAGAATTTTTTTATGAATGACAGAACAGAAGGTTCAAGAATGAATCTTGAATGAAAGGGGGCCCGTTGAATGAAGGTGGGTTCCTTGAATGAAAGGGGG
>NW_010139033.1:8822-10186 GCF_000699245.1 Pterocles gutturalis
CTTGAATGAAGGTGGGTTCCGTGAATGAAAGGGGGTTCCTTGAATGAAAGGGGGCTCCTTGAATGAAGGTGGGTTCCTTGAATGAAAGGGGGCTCCTTGAATGAAAGGGGGCTCCTTGAATGGAAGCGGGCTCCTGCCCACCTGGCTCAGGGAAGGTCTTCAAAGGGACTTGGGAGTGGGTGGCTCCCGAGTGAAGCAATCATTCAGCCTGGAGCACTGCCCTGGTTTTTATGCTGTTTTCTCACCAAGACCACATGGCGATGTGAGTACTGTGGTTTGTTCTGACTGCTGATCCTTCTCTTTTCCCTCTTGAAGACACCAACCCACCTCATTCTCACTCTGGTTTCAGCAGCTCGTCACATATTTCAGGGCAGGATGGAGCCCTCCATGATCATGCCTCGGATCACAACAGCAGAGTTTGGCCCAGACTGAATTAGTTCCCATGATCGTCTACGACACCAGTCTGGTATTTCTTGGCAAAAAGGCACAAAGTAATGAAATGCGCCCGGGGATGGGGCAGGGAGATGCAGAGACACGCACGGGAGATGGCAGCCTGCCGGTGTTTGCTTCTGTGTGCAGCCAGTGAGGACTTGAGGCAGGAGCCTGCGGCTCTGGTAGTAACAGCTATTTAAAGTGATGATGGAATTATTAAAAAATGGCAACACGTGGTGCGTGAGTGGGCAGAAGAGCTGGAGACGAGCCGCTCCACAGCTTTCTCCCAGCAGCGAGGTGTTCAGCATCCCCACCAGCCAGGCTCTGTTCTCCTGCTGTCCCTTCGCATCTCTTGTCTAAGGACTCCGCAAGTGAGCACTGAAGATTTGGTGACTTTGGTCACACGTCCCAGCTAACGGAGCAGGGACCTGATCCAGGTGTAGGCTCCATCCGAGGAAGAAAACCCCGGCACAGCAGCCGGAAGGGGGTTTGGCAGGGCACTGGGCAGGAATCGCCGGGTCCTTTCCCAGCTCTGGGGCAGGCGTTTGACTTTGAAGCGTGGCTGCCCTCGAGTGGTGTCTGCGGGGCAGGAGTGAAGCCCGTGAAAGGGATGCACGCTCTGCAACACAGCTCCCAGACAAATGTTTGAACTCGACTACCCACAGTTTCATCAGTTCCACTCCCTCCTCCTCGCCCCACTTGTGCCCAGCCTGCTTCCTGCTGGGAGGTATGAAAGCAAAGCCAGCTGAGTCCTTTTGCTGTTTTTTTTTTTTTTTTTTTTTTTTGTTCCAGTTAAATGCAAACAAAGGCCTGAAAGAATTTCCTCCTCAAGCCCCAAGTTAGGCCCCAAATTAGCCATTCAAAACCACGAGGGTTTTTCTTTCCATAGGAAGTGCTGCAGGAGCCTCAGGCACCAGCAACCCCCCCCCCCC
>NW_010139033.1:10218-14491 GCF_000699245.1 Pterocles gutturalis
CATCTCTGGAAGGAGCCAGGTCTCACCAGCACGGCAGAGCATCGTCTTCAAGCTGCAGCAATGCAGCTGATCTCATGTTCATAAAAATCATAGAATCACAGACTGGTTTGGGTGGGAAGGGACCTTGAAGCCCACCCAGTGCCACCCCCTGCCATGGGCAGGGACACCTCCCACTAGCCCAGGTTGCCCAAAGCCTCATCCAGCCTGGCCTTGAACCCCTCCAGGGATGGGGCATCCACAGCTTCTCTGGGCACCCTGGGCCACTGCCTCACCCCCCGCACAGGAAAACATTTCTTCCTCACATCTCATCTCAATTTACCGGGGTTTTAACAGCAAAAGCGAGAAGACACCTCCATTTCAACCAGCTCTGCCCCTCCAGAGGTGCGGGGCAGAAGAGCCCCCTCCATCCCCACCAGCCTCGTGCAGCGTTGGATGGATCCCACACACCACCTGAAAGCCAGGCAGCAAAACACACCTCTAACAGCTAATTAACACCGATTAATTCTGACCTGACATAACGCAAGGAGGGTGCTACAGAAATGCTGGGGGGGCAAGAGACACCCCCCCTTTTTATGTCCACAGAAGCTATCCCAAACCACTCCCAAACTGCCCCATGGTCACCACTGGGCTGTTGTGTCCCATGGTGACCAGGACCAGAGCCAGAAGCTGCAGTGACCCAGCAGGTGATGGGCAAGAGAATGAGGAAGAAGCCTGGGAGAAACCAACCATCCTGCGCCAGAATCCCAGTTGGAGTGTTTTGCTCCCGTTTTCGGAGGTGAATGATCTCATCGAAGAAGCATCAAAAGCAGCAAAGCGTTTCTGCAGGTGAATGAACAGGAGAGCCAGGCTGAGAGCCACGGGGCAAGCTGAGACAGGTCGTGGCACAAGGCAGAGCCGGGGTTTGGCCGCAGGGAGGTTCGAAGCTCTGGGCTGCCTCGTGGGAATTTCTTTTAAAGTCAGGCTGGGGAGGAGCGCTGGTGAGTAATTGCTCCACTGTAGGTCCAAGAAGTGAATAATTTTCCAAGAATAAAGGTTAAAAGCCGAGAGACTCCATGAAAGGCTCTCTATAAATAGGACTAAGTAGGCAGAGCAGTGGGAATAACGGGCAAAAAGACTTGATGTGGAAAAGGGGTGGAAATGATCTGACACCCACGTCGTGATTGGACATGAAGTTGTCTCTGCCAAGCAGATGTTTTACGTAAGCGAACATTGCAAAGAGTTTTGGGTTTGGTTTTCTTAAACAAAAAACTTTCGAACACCCCTCTGAGAGCATGGCCCATTGCACAGCAGGCCTGATGATGCCCCACCAATACGTGACTTGGCTTGTCCCCGGACCACAGCATCGTGCCAGTGCGTGGGACAAGGCACCAGGACAGCACCCGAAATGTAGCGTTGCTCAAACCATCACGTGGAACGACTTCTGCTGTGCCCAGAGGAACCACAGGAGTTTTCCTACTGGTTTCTGTCCTTTGCCCTCCATCCCCACGGCCCCTCATGTCTCTCGGCGGGCACAGGCAGGGTGTCCTGGCTGGGGTGGGCAGGGACAGCGTGGGTGCTGCACGGCGGAGCACTGCCCGCCTGTCCACGCACAGACGTGTGGATCTGCATCTTCTTTCCCTCAAACAGGAAAACCCATCCATCCTGGGGACATTTATCCCTCCTTCCAGTTCATCTCTAGCTGGTCAGTGCTTTCTACAGTTATTAGAAAGAGAGGTGTGGTGCCGGTTAGCATGATTACGTATTTTTTCATTCTTTAAAAAGCAAAAACCCATCTGCAATAACAGCCTGGAAATGAGCTAATGCTGCTCAGAGATCTTTGAGTCGCTGTGGATGTAACTGTGCAAATGTCAGCTCAGGGCTTACGACAGTAAAAAGGCATCCTAGGGAATTGCTGCGAGTGGTGCAGAGACGATGCTAGAAAAAAACCATCCTCTGTTTGCAGAAATCCCCTGTGCACCCATGTGTCGACCACTGCCAGTGGCTCTGGTCACCTGGGGAAAGACACAGAGAACGAGGGCTGGGTGCGGGAACAGGCGGGGAACATGGCAGAGCTTCCACATGAGGAAACACTGAAGAGAGGAAAATAGCAGCTTGGAAGAGAAACAAAAACCCAAGAGAGCTCCAGAGAGGGAGTGGTTCCTCTCGAATCCACAAAGCACAAACCTTGGGATCCCCGATGCCATTAGCACGCGACAGGTTGGACGCCTGCAAAGGTTTTCTGCACAGACGCGTCAGGGAGCTGGGGATCCCATTGCCATGGGATGTGGTCGGAGCCAAGTGAAGACTTACTTTGGAAAAACATTTGAAAACCCACCTGGAGGCCAGGTCTATGTTGTTAGACTCGAGAGCCCAAGCTTAGACACAAGAACTCAGCAAGTGGTCCGGCCGGCCACGGCGCCGCACGCCCGCTCAGCCCGCCTGCGCTGGCTGACCTGCAGGGCGGACGCAAATCCAACAAAGTCAGATGATTTCCAGGAGCTTCGCAATTGCGTCCAAGGTTAGAAGCGGGGCCCAGATCTGCACATCAGACCAGATTTCCCATAAATTACCATGTGAAGGCTTTTCAGAAAAGTTTAACAGCATGAAGTATGATTCATGAGGAACCTGTAATGTTTAATTAAAGGGGAGAAACTGATCCCGCTGTGAAAAGCTTCCAGATCCCATGCCAAGCTCATCACTGACTTAATTTACGGGACACAAACAGGTCGGAAAATGGCATAAGCGGTAAAGTCGTGGAACGTTTGCCAATTTGGGATCCAAAGCTGTGCAAAAGGGAGGGTGATTTATAAATTAAATGAGATGAAGGCGGAGGTGTGAAAAACAGTGAAGAAGCTCCTGGATGGGAGGATCTAACCGAGGCTCTGCTCCAGTTGCTCTTCTTGCTGCTGCCCTGGTTTCTGCCTCCTGGCATGAAGGTCACTGGTCTGACCCAGCCATGAAATTCCCCATTGGCTTAAATTACACACGTCCTTCAGGCTTCTAACCCTAGATGTCAAACCGTCAAGGCTGCCACGTCAGCGACACGGCCATCACTTCTGGGCTAACTCCAGCAAAACCGATAGAATTACTTTGGATTTACACCAGTACCATCCCCCTGCACCCCACCCGCTGCCAGGGAACGTTTCTCCAGTTTCCCTGGGGCTCCAACTTTCTTCCATCGTGCATGCCTCTCGGTGTAACCATGCCCACGGCGGGATGCAACGTGTGCCCAAAAAGGGATTCTCGGTATTATTCATACGGAAAAAATGCTGTGGGATTGCTTCCCTTCATGTAACTAACTGGTCCCATGACCTCAGTTTCATGATTCTTGATTTCGGAGTGAAAGAATTTCCAATCCTGAGATGGGAGAGGCTGCTGGGTTTGTGGGGAAGGCAGCGGGGGAGCCTGCAGTGAGCAATTGCTTGTAAAAGAGTCTGGCTTGGGAGCCACACCTAAGACAAGCCAGGCTCCAGCCCTGCCTCCCCACACCATCTTTCCGGTGCCTTTTTAGCACCCACGAGCAAACCAGTGACTCGGGGCTCTGAGCAATACCTAAGAGCCACAGAAACCTGCTGCTGGAGACGCCTTTGATAGGGTGTTCACCAGTCCCTAAATAGAGCAGCTCTCCACTTTCATGGGAAAAAGGGACGCAAAGAATCGAAAACCGAGAAGGGAGAGGAGGTCACTGCAGAGCTACTCGAGTTCAGCTGCAGTTTCACAAACGCTTTAAATATCGCTCCCTGCTGTCCCGTCCAGGCCTGGGCAGTGCAGAGAAAGCTCAGAGCTCAAGGTTTTGGGGGGGAAAAAGTGAACAAATAAAGGGGAATGACAAGAGTGGCTCCCTGATTGTACATGGAGATGCCTCCAGCTCCCTTCCTTCCCTTGGTCCCTGGAGGAATCGGGATTTTGCAACAAACCTGAATTTGGGTACTAGAGAGTGAAAGGAACGGCAGCGGCAATGGTTCGTGTCACATCCCTGGAGCGTCCCATGGGCAGCCCCAGGCTGCAGCACCGCAGCGAAGCACCTGGGATGCAAACCAGCCTGCCTCCTGCTCCATCCCCCCTTGGGAAAAAGGTTCCAGAAGGACCCCAGGTGCAGGAGAGGGACTTCAAAGCAGAAGAAAACAAATTGAAAAGGCAAAAATATATGCAAAAAAAGCCCAACCCAAGACTCTTGGGTGCAAAAAGCGTTGCAGGTCCCAGGAACACCTATGCAGGGGGAATGTCTGGAGATAAGCACCAGCTCCCACGGCAGGTGAGAGGAGATAAGCCTGTCAGGGCAGCCCGTTGCATT
>NW_010139033.1:14522-28102 GCF_000699245.1 Pterocles gutturalis
AGCAGGATGGGGCTGAAGCGTGAAAATCATGCAGGAGGATTTGCGGCAGAGCCACGGGCTGACCGAGGCCAAGCACTGAGCCTGGACCTGCTGTGGGCTCTGAGCAGAGTCAACCCCACCACCTCGCCGTGCTGCACCTTCCCTTGCTGTAAATGGAGGGGATAATATTTGCCATGCTCCCCACAGCACAGAAAGAGAAAAAAATTCACTAGGGCGGGTTGTAGAAGATCCTCGATGAGTTTACTAGAGTACTTTGCATTCCTATTGCAAGGTTTAACCCTAAATCCACCATCCCCAACCATACAAGTGTCTTCCAGAGCTTTGTTCCGTTCAGCTCCCAGCGTCCAAACAACAGTTTTTTTCTGTTCAAGGTACGATCCACTGCTTGCCACATCCCACAACCAGAAATCATTGTTGACACCCAGCCTACAATTTCCATTTTTTTAGCTTAATCCTTTTCACAGTACATCACCCATGCCACTGCCTTCCTCCTTCGGGCACTCAGAGCTCCAGCAGCGATGGCTCAGCAGACCTGCAACATCTGCTCCCTTCTTCCCTGCTGGCTGGGGACAAATACAGGCGCAGCACAGAGCCAGCTCCCGGGAAGTTTTGTGCCCTGAGCCTTCCCACCTCCATCCTCGCAGAGCTGACAACTGAGGGCAGCTAGCGGGGCCAGCGCATGTCGCACAGCACCGGGGATCGGCTGGGAAAGGGAGCACAAGGGTAATGCAGAGCAGCGAGGGAAGGCACGGTTTGCAAAGGGAATTAAAAAAGGGAATAAAAAAAGGCAGCCCAAGCAGCCCTGATCACTAATGAAAGCCTCACAGCTGCATACCGCTGGGATTTTTCCTTTGCTTCTACCTGAGAATGTTGTCATCAGGACTGCAAAGAAAACATGATGAGAGAGCAAGTGGGAGAGGACAGCGCTGGGAGTGGAGGGAGTGGGGGAAAAATAAAAGGGAAAAGGAGAAGAATCAAGGATGTGGGTGAGCAAACGAGCCAGAAATTCGGGTAAAAAAGGCAGGGTCTGGAAAAGACAAAAAAAGGAAAATGGAGCACCGTGACAAAACAAGTCTGCGGGGAAGAGGCAGGAGGAGAGAGCCCGGTCAGCCCTGACGGACAAGAGCTGCGGAGGGGATGGACGGACCCACAGAGTTCCCAGCGCGGGTTGGCAGGACAGCAACCAGCACCCCGAGCACCAGAGCGGTGCCCACGGCCACTGCGTCGCCCCGCGCCCAAGCGTGTCCACCATGTCCCTGCCCTGCCCATTCCCCTGCCCAGGGAAGTGCCCCTGCTGGCGCCTGGGGGGGGCTCGGGACTAGCAGTGATGGTCCCATGCGGGCGGTGGGACCAGCACCCTCCGCTGTGGCCCCACCACGGCCACTTCTCTCCCATCTGGTTTTTGCTTGTGCCAGATGGGAAGGGGAGGGAGGGGATGGGGGATGGGGCTGCATCGCTGGGATGTCGGGGATTCATTTCTTTCTATTCTTTCCCCAGTGACATTTAAACGGCTGCCCCCCCAAAACGCTTTCTGATCGCTGTGTGTTTGCCCAATGACAAAAAGGCGAGAGTCATTCAGAATAAATCATTTAGAGGCAGGAAGAAAAAAAAAAAAGCAAAAAAACCCAAAGCAGCTCCGAACCCACAGGCACATACACCTCCCTCCTCCTCGCCCTCCCCTACCAGCGTGTTTTGGAGCTGCTCAAGCACAGGGGAGAGCGAGCGGGAGTAATTTTCCACGGATGCAGGGAACAATTGAACCCCGCATGGTTTTCATCGTTCAAATGCTTCCCTCCGGCACTTTTCTGTTCATCCACACCAGACAAAGGCGATACGCATGCAGAGACCAGTTTAGTCTTGCTCCACCCGCCGGTGGTGAGGAGTCGAGGTGCGGGGTGACGGGGAGGAGGAATGGGGGAACGATGTTCATGCCACGAAGTGGGACCCGCTCCAGCTCCTCTCCCTGTGCGGGCAGGGGATGGCTGAACCTGGCTCTGAGTCACCCTTACTCAGCCCCAGCCATGCCCAGGTACGTGGGCTGGTTTGGGGAGGGTAGAGGGGATGGGGCAGCTTTGATACAGAAAAAAATGGGTTGAGGGGGAAGCACTGCTCAATGCTGCTTGTGTGGCACCTTCGTTTCTGCACGTAGATGGGAGGCTGGGGAAGAGGGAAGCCACATCGCTTCGCAGCAGTGCTTGCTTCAGCCTCATGCTGCCGGCCTGGCTTCTCCTGGGATCCAGCCCCTCCACTCACGCAGGGTCTGCAACCACCCTACAGACATGGGAGACCACCTTCCAACCACCCTACAGACATGGGAGACTGCCTTCCAACCACCCTACAGACATGGGAGACCATCTTCCAACCACCCTACAGACATGGGAGACCACCTTCCAACCACCCTACGGACATGGGAGACCACCTTCCAACCACCCTACGGACATCGGAGACCACCTTCCAACCACCCTACAGACATGGGAGACCACCTTCCAACCACCCTACAGACATGGGAGACCACCTTCCAACCACCCTACAGACATGGGAGACCACCTTCCAACCACCCTACGGACATCGGAGACCACCTTCCAACCACCCTACAGACATGGGAGACCACCTTCCAACCACCCTACAGACACGGGAGACCACCTTCCAACCACCCTACGGACACGGGAGACCACCTTCCAACCACCCTACGGACACGGGAGACTGCCTTCCCCATCCTCTCAGCAAACCCCAGCTGGCAGAGGGATCACTCCCTGCGAGGAGAGCGCGTGCTCGTGCTGAGGATGGATGCTGGTACCATGTTTGTGCCGAGAGGCTTTAGAAGGGAGCAAGGGAACATGGGCATCCTCAGCACCGTGTCCCCAACAGCACAGTCCAAAAGAAGGCTGAACACCAGTGGGACTGGGGATGTGAAACTGGGGAGTGGAGCCTGAGATCTCCAAGTTGATCTTTTTTCCTTTTTGTCCTTGATTCCCTTCCCATCCCCACTCTTTTCAGATGGAGGAACATACTTCAGTCACTGGCAAGAGGTTCCCCGGCTCTGAGCATCACCTGCAGCCCCCTCAGGAGGAAGGAGGACGGGGTCTGAGCCCTCAGATGTCCCCTGCCCAGGTGTCAAACCTACACACAGTTATGAAAGGCACAACTGGTTTTTACAGCAGAGATCTGCCCAAAATAAGAGCTCCAGGCTTTTGCAGCTAAAAGAGCTTTTAATTGTCCATTTTCAGGACCTGTAAGACAGCAGGGTACAGACAGTTTGGGGCTGGCAGCTTGGCCACTCTTGCACATCAAATCGCAGCATTGTTTCTGGGCCCCTCTTCCCCAAGTGGTGCCCACCGAACCCACCATCCTCTGAGACCTGCTGCTTGCTGGGAGCTGAAGGGACAACACCACCGGCCTCGTGGGAACCACGCCAAGAGGACCTCTAGCTCCAAGTGTGAAGAAAGATGAAAAGCGACCAGTTTTCACATTAAAAAAAAAATATTTCTTAGTTCCTTATCAAAGATCAGCACATAAGAGCTAAACAGACTCAGGCCCAGACTGGTGGGAGATCTCAAAGCAACATTTCTGTGGTGCAGGGTAAGGTTTTGCCAAACTCCTTCCACCTAGATACTGCCGAGCCAGTGGTTCACACCAACGCTGGCTTGTATCCCTCTGCCAGACCACTGACGAAGGCTTTCAACCAAACATCAAAGCAGAGACCTGAATGAATCACAGGATCCAACAGCCCTTTCATGAAGCACAGCAGCCTAAGCCCTCGCATCCTTGTCGAATTATAACCCCCCAGGCAGATGGGCCAAGTTTTTCTCTCCTTGTTCTCCTTGGATGCATGTGTGCTTTTTTAGCACCTTTTCCAACATCCAGCAAATGCATTTATAAATAGTTTGGGTTTTACCTAAGAGGTGATGGCACTTCCACGGTCACCGAGAGATGCTTTACATATATAGCTCGTGTGGGAAGGATTGTGGATGGCTGAGATAGTTCCTTGACAAGAAGCCTGACAAGGAGAAAGGAAGGTTTTGCAGAAGATGATCTCAGTTTGCTTAGCTTAACAAAACAAAGGCCAGAAGGGGTAGGATTGCTACCCATAAAAGCACCCAAGAGAGTGCTGAGACGTCGATTTAAGCATAAGGACAATGTTGGCATGAAACCAATTGGGAAAAAAAAATTGGCTATAAAAAAATAGAACTGGGATTAAAAAGGAGCTTCATTACTCTTAGAGCGCTCAGCTTATGGAGTGGCCTTGCAGGGGCCACACTGGAGGCTGCACTGTGCCTCTATGAACAGGATCCCAGGACCACACGTGGACAGCAGGTCTGGATTTGACCCAGGTCGTCTCTCGTAGCCCTACGCCTCCATCGGTAAAGGCATCCCACACGTAGGTTTCTGAAGCTGGGAAGCTAATCCTTGCAGCATGGGGAAGTCCCTGTGCTCCATGTCCCCATAAAGCTGTGCCAAGAGCTCTTGAAATCTTCCCAGATGAAAAGTCAATCAAAGAAGATAAATGAGCTGACTTCCCTTGGATTGCATGTGCCTCGAGACTGGGAACTTTTCAAAGTACTATAATGAGCACGGATCTGGGAGAGCTACAACAATAGCTTATTTTCAAGGAAATTAAGAACAGCTTGTTTTTCCTAATCTTACAGTTTCCTCCAAACAAATGTGTCGCAGCTGTTATACCTGGAGGTCATGGAAAAAAGGTCTCATCGGAACTGCTGTGAGAAGTACTTTGGCCAAAGAAAAAGAGTTTGAATGTGTCCTGTATAAATACAATGAGGAGAGACTGAAGAGAAACCATCTTTTTGCCCATGGTAACAGAAAGATGAATAGCAGTCATGAATTTAAGGGGGAAAAGGCCAAACACTTCGTACTAGTGAAGACAGAAAAGTATTGGAAGAGATTGTCTAGGGAAATGCTGGCCCCCCAGTCACTGAAGGGTTTTATGACCAGGTTGGACACCTCTGTTGGGAACGATTCCTGAAAAGCTGATCCCTTTTTGGTGCAGGAGCCTGGGTTATACAGCCTTCTGAAATGGCAATGATTGCCATGTGTGCTATAAAGCTCAGCACCAATATGAAGACAACACGGTCCTCTCTGATCACACATGTTCAAGGCTGGATGCAGAATTGCTGCCAGCAAAAATCCAAGGAGCCCTTCATGTCCCACAGCCACCTGGAGATACCACCAGTCCTTTTTTTGGTGCAGGAACCTGGGTTATACAGCCTTCTGAAATGGCAATGATTGCCATGTGTGCTATAAAGCTCAGCACCAATATGAAGACAACACGGTCCTCTCTGATCACACATGTTCAAGGCTGGATGCAGAATTGCTGCCAGCAAAAATCCAAGGAGCCCTTCATGTCCCACAGCCACCTGGAGATACCACCAGTCCTAACACAGGTCTGAACGCCTCGGTCCCAGCCTGAGGTATTGCAGTCTGAACCGGAACAATAAAGGCTTAATCAAGTCTTATATAAATTATTAAACTTTATCTGCAATGCTTTGCATGTGAGGCTTGGGAAAAGCTTGTCATTAAACTTCACAGAGTTTTTAAAGTCCCAAGGACGCTGACAGTAGTGATGCAAACCACCAGAGTTTCGGTGCCGTCGCATTGGTGTTGCTTGACAGAGACACAAACTGCACTGATGGTGGTCAGTGCCACCCAGAGGCCCAGGGTGGTGGTCATGTCAATCGACATCACTGTGAGAATGCTAAAAAAAAAAAAAAAAAAAGTTTTGTATAAACTCATATCTTGCAGCCACCTCCCTAGCAGCTCATGGGGAAAAGGATCCAGTTACCACAAGCAAGTGGATTTCTGAACCCATTTAAAATCTTAAAACCGCAATACATAAACCTAACAATACCAAACGCCAAGACATGAGGAAACCATTGAAAGAAAAGCCCGGTATAATAGAAAAGAGAATTAAACATGGCTATTACTGCCAAAGAATCATCTCTGGTAAATATTTTTAAAGGTAACAAAGAGGATTATCAATGAGGGTTGAGACAGGATAAGAACAGATATTTTAGGTTCAGGAGAACATTTTGCTCATTTCAAAGGTTCTTTGAGGTAATTAGACTTTTAGAAGCAACCTAGTCTTGTAGGATTCGAGGTCAGAGGAGGCAGCCTGAAGGGAGTAGAGGCGTGAGACCTCTTCAGCTCCCACCTCAGCTCTGTACAGCCCAAGGCTGGTCCTTTCTCCCTGCCTCAGTTTCCCAATCCACAGGGACACAAGCACAGTAAATTATAGCCTCCGAAGGGAGCACGAGGGCTGCAGGGACTGAGCTTACATACCTAAACCATGGATCCTATGCTCACTGTCTCATCAATACAAGCCACCACGGGGACGGGGTGGGATCTGCTGCCCCCGCCGCCGCCCCGGTCTCTGCAGGGATCAGTTTTAATGCGCGTACTCCAGCCCATTAAGCCCGTGAGTTGATTTAGCAGAACTCCGGAGCTGCCGCACTGTGCACATTGTTCTGACAGCTGTTAGGGCCTGACCTGCTGACTCGCATTGCTTCCTGTCACATCCTGTTCCTTGAAGGACAGCTGATTACATTTTCCTCCCTAATGAGCTCAATGAGTCTGAAGACGGGCTGAGACTGCACAATCGGACAGTCTACGGCTCTTTGGCTTCCAGTGCTGCCTGACGGCTGGCAGGCAGCGATCGAGGATGTGTCTGTGTGTGAAGCCAAACAAACAAGGAAATGCCACAGGGAATAAGGAACCGTGAGCCAAGAAATTCATGTGCTGTAGGACAAAAGTCTGGGGAAACACCAGAAAGGCACCATGACAATCTGCGTTGCAGTCTGAAAGGACATACCCACTAGACAACCCAAAATGGAAACTCTCTGACCCAAAAAAGGACAGACGTTTATATGGGGATCAGAAGTCCTGAAGAACAGAAGTAATAGCTTCAGTAGCTAAAATAACAAAAAAAAAAACCCCAAATTTCAGAACTAATTCTTAACTCCCATTCAGACAGTTTATTTTCTGTCATCACAACTGCTCCCTTTCTTTGCATCCACCTCTGAAGCAGCAGGTTTTCTGATTGTCATCTGAAGCACTTGGTAAAAGTCACTGTGAGCAGGAAATCAAACTAACTAGCTCATCGGTCCAACCCAGGAAGGTTTCTTGCCTTCCTTACACCAACTCTTTACCTTCCAGCACCTTAGGAAATCCGTTGCTCTTACTAAGAGTTGCTCAGCCCTGCATGGAAGCGTGCTTTTGCACTCCCCAAAGATGAGACTACCCTGCCTGTGTGAGATCGCTGGGCTTACACACAGCAGGACACGCGGGAATAGCTGCCCTAAAGCCTGATTACTTTGGAAACCTTGGGACAAGCATCGCCATGTTCTTGGGTGCGCTGCTGGAAAACATTGCCGCGCTTTGCACCCAGTCACCCCTTTCCAGCGGGGTAAGCAATGAACCCTTCAAATCTCAGCTTCCTCTAGAGTTAATAACAAACAGGAGGCAAGGAAAGTTAATTTGTACCTAGAACGGCTTCATAAATAAAAACCTTTAGGAAAAGTGGAAAATTCTAGCAATGAAATCGAGCTGCCTTCATTTTAAAGCCTCCACTCTTAAGTGGGCTGATAACGTGGTGGCTTATTTTACAGCAGTTTGCTTGTCAATCCCTTTTAAACATCGCTACGGCACCAGCTGTGTTCAGATTTTAGTTTGTTGCTTACAGAGCAAGTGGTGGGGAGACACCAAGGCCCACACGGGTCACGGGTCTGCTCCTCACCCGCTGCTCGGGGGGGTTTCCTGCCCAAAGAGGTGCAGCGGGTGGGCAGGTCGGAGGGGGTAACACTGCAGGGGAAGTTTGCGTTGCCATCGCTCTACCTGCTGTGTGGGTAAAGACCCACCAGAGCCATCAAGCTGCCACCAGCCTGAAATTCAGGAGCATTTAAAAAAAAAAAATTAAAAATGTAAACAACCCGAGCTGCTAAGCTGGTCTGGTGGCTGGTTCCAGCTCTGCTCTCACTCAGAGGGATTGCTGACTATCTTGGTACACAGAGCCGTGAGTAAATATTGGTTCAAACACGGATAGCTCACAGGCAAAAAAGCACGAGGCGGCACGCAGCTCAAATAAACAGCCCAGCAAACGCGAGCGCTGCCAGGGCTGGACCTCCCCATCCCTCCTGCGGCACCCCCAGGGCTGCCCTGGCTGTTAGCACAGCTGCAGGCGAGCTCCGGCCAGCGCTGAATCCACAGGGATTAGACCCAAAATAAAGCAGCGTGCAGTGCAAACATACAGCTGGAAGAAATTCCACTTAGCCCATCGTGCTGGGGAGAGGCTGTTCTCGGGTTTGCTCTCAGCTGCAGCAAAGGAGCAAGCTGGTTCCCTTACTCCTAATTCTCTAAAGGACGATTGTGGCATGTAACTTATTGCAGGTTAAACAACCTTCCCTGCCCTTGAGGCTCGTTTATTTTATTTATGGGAAAATATGCTCGTTAATGCTCTTATCACAGGAATGATCTAATCGGGGGTGGGTGGGGGGGGGGAAATCTCCTTTGAATATTTTAATGAGCTGCGGAGCGAAATGTTTAGGCAGGCAAAACTGACTCTGAACTCGTTTCTGACAGTGGATTCTGCACAGGTCTTAATGCTCATGCTGCTGGCATCTGTCTGGTTTGATAACATTTCCCAACGAAATCATGAGTTACAAAAGCTGAGCTGCACTGTGCACTTCCTCATCCCTAAGGTTGACTGATCTGAGCACAACAGGAGCTGAAGGAAAATAAGCCACGCCGTCCAGCTCGCCTTCCCGACACCGAGGCTGCGAGCGGCCCATCCTCTAAAGAAACATCAGATGGTGCTGAGCTCTATGAGAAAAGGGAAGCAAAGCAAAAAATAAATGAATAAATCCACCACACAAAGGTTCCAGCAAGCAAGCGGGGGAAAGGGGTCAGCAGAGAAAGAAAACGTTCAAGAAAGAATTCCAGAAAGCTGCCACACACCGAAACGCTGATGAGATTGCAGAGAGGCTCGTTTGCTCAGGATGCGGCTCTGCGAGGTGCTGTGCACCCCACCGCTGTCCCCAAGGCTGGTGAGAAGGAAAATGCTCGATCTCCTCTCCCAGCTGAACTCCCCTCTGCACGATTGCTCCCTTTGCAAGAACTGGACCTGAATCGCTCCTCGTTAACTGGGAGAGGGGGAGCGGAGGGAGAGGAGGGGATGGAGATGTGAGCTGCATCTGGGCCAACGTAAACGCAACAGAAAATGGCTTGTGGAAGGGAGGATGTCGCAATGTCTTCCACTTCATTGTTTTGTAACTACCTCTGAATTCCTCACCACCATTTGTTCAGAACTGGCAGCAACACCCAGAAAAAAATCAATACAAAAATCAGGCTTGTGGAACATGACACTTAAATTACAGAACCGTAACGACAAACCACTCCAGCACACTTCTTTCCCCAGAAATGTGAAGGTGCCATCCCCTGACCGTCCCTCGTGTCTCTGGCTGTTGGCTAACCCACCCTCTGCCTGACTCGATTTCCTGTTCTCACTTCAAACTTTCCCCCTCGCCCCCGCATTATTTTTATATGGAAACTGAACTGCAACGCCTGGTAAGTTTGATCCTGCAAACTTAAAGAAAACAACTCAGCACTTATCAGGTGACCAGCACTGTGCCGGATTACACCCCTAAATCAGATAATGAGACTTTAAAGCATTTTAAGCATCTGTTACCTCATCTGCATTCAATACATAGTCCTCTTCGTACCAGCTGGTTTTAAGTGAGAAAGCAGAGATCCAAAATTTCTTTGGTAAGAAGTACAGACATTTGTTGGCCTGACGTACTAGTGGCTGCTTTCTTCTAGTTCAATATCTCACGAAGATCTTGGAAAATAAATTCTTCCCTGTGCTGGTAAACATCTAAGAATTCCAGCTTAACTTCGCAGAGGCATGCAGAATCTCCTTCCAGCACAAGTGGGTCTGCAGCAAGCCTGACCTTCAAATCCAATCATTCTCGCACAGATGACAATGAAAACGAGGAGAGCTTTCCAGCTAGAAAAAAAGCGTTCTAATTACATGTCCCACAAAGATCAGAATAGCTTCTAACACACCAAATAGCGTTTTTAGGGGGGCACTATTTAAAATTAGATAACTGGAAGTTAACTCTTACTGTAAGGAAATGATCTGTAGGTTCTAAGGAAGGAGGTGGGTAGACTGAAGAGCCCTGATTTATAAAACTTATAAACCACAGGGTTTAGAAATAATGCTGTCCAGCGTTTTGATAAAGACCTCACAAGCTTTTGCTGCACTTCGTCTCCACACAGAGCTGACCAAGATGAACATTTAAATTCTGGGACTAAAACTGGCTAAATTAGAAGGTGAAGAAGTCATCACACACAATGATTTTTGGGAAAACACGTCTTGATGGACATCTCTGCCTCAGATCCTGTCCTGTTTTGGTGCTTGGCTACATCTCTAGATGACTCTTAAAACTGTAAGAACAAGTAGAGTTTCCTGGAGTGGAAACAGAGAAAAAAGGCAATCAGAACACCTTGATTTATAGTCTGGATCAATTAATTTTATTTTTTTTACCATTTTTGGGGAGTTACTAACTGGGTAATGCCATGTAAGGACTGCACAGGCTTTAAAAGAGAGGTCATGTTTTTCTTTCTGTTGTACTTTCCTAGTCAGCAAATCAAGAGAGAGATTAATTCCCATGATGCTATTTCCACACGCAAGAAGAGCTATGACAGCATGATGCAGCTAAGCAGAAGAAAGACGGGGGGTTCTGCTACATGCCAAGTATCAGGTTTTTTCCATTCACCTTCACCGGAGCTTTGTTACTCCTCTAGAACATGGACACAGGAGCTGCTTCAATGAAGAGGAAAGATATTCAGTTATTTATCCTGCCTGTTTCTTGGTCTAGCATCTGCTCCCATCAGCTGCCAGTTTTGAAGTTGACTTGAACTTATTCCCATGCTGCTATAAACTCTACTTCCAAACTAGTATCTTTCAGAAAGTAAGAACTATAAAATCTTGACAAAGAATCGTTGACTGGTGATTTTGACTAACGTTTGAGACCTCTTTTGTTAAAAGAGGCTGGAAAGCATGCTGAAACAAGCTAAAAAAGGGAAACAAAATTCTAGAAAATTAAACTCCTTGGCTTTCCTCAACTGAAACAATTTCAACCTAGATTCCTAAGGTGTAGTTCTGTTGTGTTGCTTCTGTACTTTCTCCGTTAACAGGTCTGGTTATTGAGTAACTCAGACTGTACAAGATATTTTCCTAGGTCGTTTCATACAGCCTAATTGCTGCGACCTGCTTGTGTAAGAACACAGAACAACTGGGACTCGCTGCACGCTCCCTCTGAGGAGTTCAGTAGGTGGTTCAGGAGAGAAGTGACACAAGCTCCTCCTGCATCCCCTGCTTTGGGGACTATGCTTTGAAACCCTTTGAAACGGGTGTTTTTTGGAGATGGGAAGGCTATGGTAGTTGGGAGCCAGTGGAACGAGGGGGCCTTTGATCGTGTATTTGTGGACACCAGCACAGGAGTTGGGATGTACTAGAGCCTCGGGACTTTGATGGACAAGATTCTCTATTTGCAATTGTCCATCTTGCCCCTGCGTTGAAAGCTACGATGCCACAGCAGACGTGGGTAAGCAGGAACGGACGCCAGCTGCCAGGGTTCACTGCCCGGCATCGTATTGGGTAATACCAGGGACTGAGATGGGTTTGGACTCTGCTGCCAAACTAGGAATGCAGCTGGACACCGACACACAGTTACTTCTGCTGCCACGGGTAGGGTAATCGTGGCAAACGAGTGGTGAAAAAAAACAACCAGCTGGAGATGGCAACAGCTCAAACTGCCTCAGCTGTTAATCCTGCAATTGTGAGTCAGAGGCTTCTCGGTGAGGATTTATGAATCACTGTCGCTGCTAAACTGGAAGTCAGGCTATCTCAGCAAAACTGCAGCTGGAACTAATCCCACACGATATTTAACGCACAAACCCAAAACAGGTTGATTGGGCTTTTTGCAGACTCCAGAGCAACACAGCGTTATGGGAGTCACTCAACTGTGAAATGGAATGATGGCCCATTGAAATAACAGGTATCCAAAGGGCAAAGCTGTTTCCAGTGTCACAGAAAAGAGGAAAGCAGCTGCAAGGATGATGTCCTCTGACACAGTGCCATTGTAAGGAATTACAGTCGGATTACTACATAAATAATAAATGCCATTATTAGAAATAATGAAACCTATCAGAAAATGCTAAGGCAGTCCTTCCATCAACTAATACATTCATTCCCCCATCAGGAAAACCCTTCTAAAACAACATGCAAAACATGAATTGCTAAATCTTCTCTGATGTGCTTCATTTGGTCCGGATATTCCTGAATTGCAGCTACTCTATTGTTTCAAGTCGGTCTCTGGGCAATGCATTAAATGGCAGCCAGCTTCCCCTCCATAAATCAGCAGCCAAATCTAGAGAGCGGTGTGAAAGCAAGCACTAATGTTACGTTCTGAGCGGTGAAAGCAAGCACTAATGTTATGCTGTGTTCTAGGAGCTAAGTTCAGATACCTGCAGCAGGAAAAGGATTTTTCTCTCCTACCTCTTACTTACCGCGACTCCCAGACTAGGCACTGGCTGCTGGCCAGGCTGGGCTTCTCATCTAAGCTGCAGGAGAACAGACAGTGTTTTCTTTTGTCAATACACTTTGTTCCATCATAGTTAATCAGAGCAGTTTCAGGACACAGAAGGTGGGTGGGGATTTAGACACTTATCCTTCTGCAAGGCAGAACGAATCACTGGAATATCCATGTGCTCAGAGCTCCTGGATGGGAATATTTTAAAGCAAAGAAAAATAAGCAAGATAGCAAAAAAATGAAAAATGCCCAAATGCAGCAGCCATGGTACCTGAAGGCAATAAAATCTGTGTGTTGTAGCCTGAAGAAACGAAGCCATCTTCAGTTTTTTTTAGAAAACCATTGTTTTGAAAATCATTACAAGATATCTTTAGTAGTTTTCTTTGGCTCTATAAACACCTACTTAATTTACAAGGCATCCCTGACTGGAAACTCGACTCAGCATCATTTAAACCATTCTTTTGAGCTTTCTTTCCATAAGGGACAAGATCCACCATTTAGGATGTGCCCTGACTTCTGTGATGTGCTTCTGATGGCTTTCAGCAGAGGGACTGTCTCACCTAATACATAATAGGCTGAAATGTTCAGTAAAGGCTGAGTCAAAGATCTCCTGTCATGGAAATTAGAACCTATCTTGTGTTCACATTTGGTGCTTTTAAGATAGATCTTGCAGATCGCTCTCCCCCTCAAAGAGTTTTCATCAATATTGTCCAAAAGCAAAGCGGGGTGTCCAAGTTTCAACTTCTCATCCTTTCCCCCTTGTTCTTGCTATGGGGCTGCAGAAAGACCCAACCGTGTCCCCAAGCCTCAGATTTCCAAAAATCCACGCAGGAGAGGAAAAACAGAGCAGGAGGTTGTCCGAGGAGCGTTCTGGGCTGTTTGCTGTGGGGGTGGGGATGCCGCCCAGCTTCTGCTCTGCAAATAACCAGGATTTATTCCCTTCCCCACGAAGGTGCAGCACAAAGCCTTTCCGAGGTT
>NW_010139033.1:28112-28374 GCF_000699245.1 Pterocles gutturalis
CCCAGACAACCGAAGCCATAAATCACCCCACGGCCCAGCTCAACGCACAGGCCGAAGGCGTCGCGATGGGAGGCAGGAGCAGGGCCCGAGCCCACCAAGGGCACCCCAAAACCGGGTCACAACTTCCCCCCCGTCCTTCTAGAGACCTTCTCCAGCATCTAAAGCACTTCTTTATTCTTTTTTTAATTAAAGTTTCTCTCAGCATCGAGCCGACAAACACTTTCCGCGACAGATCTGAGGGCAGCGATGCCCCCCCAGGCCC
>NW_010139034.1:0-5441 GCF_000699245.1 Pterocles gutturalis
CACCGCCGGATGCAGGTGAAACAGAAGCGGTGGAGGCACGGGATGGTACAGGCTGCGTTGTCCCAGGTGTCAAGGCATATGGGGCAGCGGTCCTCCGAGACCGTGGCCATTCTCTGCACACGCTGTTTTAATAGATGCAACATGGATGCAATAGAAATTACTGTCTTTTTCCCCAGACTGGGAGAGGTTTGAGACCCATATACAATTTCCACGTTCTTGAGTGACAAGCACCCCATCCTCCCAGTCCTCTTTGTCTTTAACTTGTATTACACAATTTGCAAGACAGGGACCACCAATGTCTGGATTGCACACTGCCTCTCTGGCACAACGAGGATGGGACCTCCAGCAACAACTGCTATGACACCAACTCACAGGTTCATCAAATAAATAAAAAAAATTAAAAAGTGGGACTTATGGAACAACACAACACTTACTAAAACAGCAGACCTGGGGGGGATGGACGACTCCTCCTGTCCGATGCTGCAGTGGCAGGTTTCCCGCTAGAAGAGGAAGAGGTACCACGGTCATTGTCTGGCACAAGGAGGCTGGCATGTGGAAGAGAAGCCCAGGTGCCTCAAGAAAGGAACCTGCACAGCCCCCCCCAGGGTGACATTTCCCCGCAGACCTCACCTCTGCTGCAGCGAGCGTTCCTCCTGGGTGCCCCAGCTGCCTGAACCCGGCAGGGCTGGGGACAATCCTGCAGTGGCTCCGGGGATAGGCACTGAGATCTGCGGCCACCAGTTCCCAGGGCACAAGCCCAGCACTGAGCCAAAGGCTTGCTCTGCACTCCAAGCCTCACCAAAACGCTCAGCGGGAGTGAAGGCACAAACCGGCTGGGAGAGGCTGGGCGCCCGAATTTAAGCAGCCAGGGCCACAATGTCACAGTGCATGGCTGGGTGATGTCACAGTGCATGTTTGAGGGGTGTCACGGTGCATAGCTGGGGGTTTTCACAGTCCTTCACTGGGGGATGTCACGGTCCCTCGGCTGCGGTATGCCACCGTAGGCTGTCCTTGCCTGCAGCATTCGCTCCACCAGCCCTGATGCCCCGGCACACGCCTCGGGGATTACCACTGCTTGCTCCATCCCCCACGTCTTCTCTCGTGTGCTTGGCATTGGTGCTTCATGCCGGACACCGAAGCCTTGGCCGTGTCTTCCTGGGGCCCCGCCAGCTGGCTCTGGCCAGTGTCTCCAGGCACACACAGCAAGGGGGTTCCTGGGGAGCCCAGCACAAGAAGGAGCCCAGAACACAGTGCTCTAGATGTGGCCTCAGCACTGCTGTGTCACCTGGAGGATCACCTGCCTTGACCTCCTGGCAACCGTTAGACTTCTTGGCAGCAAGGGCACATTGCCAGCTTTTGTTCAACTTTGTGTCTGCCAGGACCCTCAAGTCCTATTCTACAAAGCTACTTTCCAGATGGTTTGCCCCCAGCATGTCCTGGTTTATGGAGCTGTTTCTTCCCACGTACAGGACTTTGTACTTGCTCTTGTTGAAATGTGTGAGGTTCCTGTCAGCCCTTTTCTCCAGCCTCTTGAGAAGGAGAAGACAAGGGAAGTAAGAGAAGAAAGAAGCATGAGATACCCATTTCCACTGATGGATACATGCTGTGGAGATGGAAATGACATACTCTTGAAGGAAACGACACATCCCAATGAAATACAATCCAACCAATTTGTGTAAAGCAGCTGCATTGCGGAATCTAAGTGCTTGGTTAATCCTGTCTGACAAAGCCTTTTCAAAAAGTCATGCAAAATCCAGGGGTTGGAAACAAGCAGCGAGCTGTGCCATACAAATATAAAACCAGAAAACCTCTCTCTGTTGACTGTAATAATTAGCTAACTACATCTGAGGCAACAAGGCTCTTAATGTTTAACAGGTGGGTTAATGAGGGAGGAAACAGAAAAATGCTGGGATTTTTTTTTATGACACCCCTTTCTAACTACCTTCAGTGAAGAATGAAACTACAGGAAAGACTACCCTGAAAATTCAGACACCAAGGAATAGCTTAGAAATGTGAAAGTGCACACATCAGCTGTAGCGTCCAAAGCACATAATGGAATACTAAGAAGGAACTGACATGTTTGAAGAAAAAGCAAATACACAGCTGATGTCCAAAGGAAAACTGTGGGATATAAAGAGTTATTTTTTAGAAGCTTAACTTCCTTCTTTGATAAATTAGTGCAACAACTATGAAGAGGCAAAATATAATTGCTTCTTGTTTGTAAGCTTCCCAGGCAACTTGGCTAGGGAAAGGGGAGCCAGGTATCACTCTTGATGTCCTTGCAGGGATGAGCTGAAGGAGAGTAAAATCCAGGTTTGGGTTGACCTGGTGTGTTTCTGGTTTTGTAATTCTGATGTTTGTGTTAGTGCCTTTTGGAAAGAGAATAGAAAATCCTTGGAGCAGCACAATCTAGCAGAATAAGTTTCTTTCACTCCAGATTTTACAAAGAAATTTATATGAAATGTTTACAAATGAAAAAGTTGCCAAAATTTGGAGGCTCCATAGCTCAGGGGTTAGAGCACTGGTCTAGTAAACCAGGGGTCGTGAGTTCAAATCTCACTGGAGCCTGGGGGCTCTGTACCTCCTGCAAAGACCTACGGCTTTAGCTTACTGATTTTTCCTAAAATGTTGCTGGCATCGTTTTTTGGAGCATCCACCCCAGCCTAGTTGAAATACAAACATCATATAGTGCCTATGCCAAATAACAGGCAATAAGAAGCAGAGCAAAATAGGAATGGCCAGAGTTCAACCCCTGACATAATACCTTGAAATATTTCTAAAATATAGCAATCAGAGGTAGGAAATACCTAATAATGGGACTTAAAGCCTTCTGAAGCCCACAGACATTGTAAAGCTCATTGATGAGCAAATCTGAAATGTCTGTGAGATATTTACAGGCAGATCTGGTTCATCTCTTCATACTTCAGTAGGACAATCAAATTCTGTCTCCAGAGCTCGGTAATTGCAGAGCTGGCTGAAAAAAATATTAACATGGTTTGTGGAGGAATAGTAATGTTGGTCTTCAGAGTTCTTCTAGAGGGGTTGGAAAGTTATCATTTTTAAGAAAAAAGAAAAAAGAAAAAAGCTAGGAATTAACCTATTTTGCATCTTGAGTTCGATGAATTGCAGTCTAGATTTATGAGGTTTGATACTCTGCATATTTCCTGCGTTTTTTGCTCATTTTCCAATAGACTTCCTGTTTTGTTCCATCAAAACAATCCAAACCAGTGATGCAAAAGGACATTTCTGAATTTGAAAAAGGCCTTTTGCATTTGAAGGGAAGAAGGCTCAAAAGCCTGAAGCATTTTTGTCTTGTGGAGGTGGACACTGTGTGCCAGGAGGGACATGGCGCTTTTGTCACCTCTCTTCAGCCTGTTTCCTTACAGCTCTGTTTTCCCAAAACAGTGAGCACATTACAGCTTTGGTGGGTTGATGTGTTTTCTCCACATGAGAAGTGACCTGCAAGAATTTCCTAGCTTTCCTCTGTATATATCACAGTAAGGCTAAAGAAACAGAAGTCAGCAGGGTTCCCATTAATCTGCAACATAATAAACTACCACAAGTTATTGTTATTGTGACCCAAGATACTGGAAAATGGACAGGCATGTTTTACTAAAACTGAATTTGCCTCTAGACTGTTGTGGCTCTATGACTATTTACCCTGCCCCTCGTTCCAGCTTATCTCTTTATTTTGCTTTCATACGACAGTGCTGAGCAATATCCAAGAAGATCTTTGTGGTTCAAGTTCACTTTTGCCATCAGCTCATGGTCTCAGCTTAGCTGAGCCTGGTAGTGGTGGAAACAATCCTTTGAAAAATTGATGTCTTTCATCTCTATGCAAAAATGACAAATGTTCAGGATATGTTTTGCTGAATTCTTAATCTTCACGGTACTAAATGTAGAAACTCCTCTCCCCAGTAACCCCGCTGCAGTGCGTAACACCAAGCATACTGACGCTACTTGTTAAACATGGGCCTGGTGCAAAGATCCCTTTTAACAGTGGACCTCAGACCCTGTCCTAGCTAAATCCCTTTGTATCAATCATCCATCATCTTTTTCTCTGATGAAAACAGATGGGTTTTTTTTTTTCAAAGAGAGAGCTTGACAGGGGGGACAAAGAGGGCAAAGTTGTTTATATCCATATCCTGAAGCTCATGTAATGTGGGAGGTAGGACAGGTGCCTCTTCATCTTTGTTAACTTGTGAAATGGAAGCGCCACACATGCGGTCAGAGGTGCGGGAAAGGTTGTGTAGTTGTGCCACAAGGACTGTCCCAAGGCTGATCCACTTATGGGTTAACTGAGGAAGAACTCTTGCTCTGTAAAGTCATGACCTGCCCTGCTCCAGATTTAGACAGTCTTTTATTGCTTTGTTTAGGGAGATGTAAGGGTATCCTTCCTGTATATACTAGAGAACTTGTTTTTCATATTTTCCTGAAAACTTCAGAATACCATTTCTATTTTTAAAAAACATCCTAGACACTGCATTTCTCTGGCATGCTTTTCATTCCTGGGTTTCCCTCCAAGGGTTTCATCAAGCTACACAGAGAAACCCAACCACTCTGACATGAATGCAGCCTTGGTGCTCCCCAAACCTCTCAGCTGCCAGCACCATATACTTAGATGGCATCTTCCCAGAAGCTTTGAAAATCTTGATGACCTGTGACTGACTGCCCATTTCGTTCAAATCCATGGAGCCTCTTACAAACACGGCAGCACTGGCAGTGACAAAGGTCACCTCCATGCTGAAGAGAGACACAGCAGCTCATAATCAAAAGCTTCTGGCCATTATCACCATATCGCAAATATCTCTGCATAAAGGCATGGAAGGGATTACACCCTGATTTGAGGAGAAAACCCCAAAAACGGGGTTCACATGGGAATGAGAGAACTCACGGCCAGGCAATAGCACTGGCAACTTGTCTCAAAGCCACAGACTGATGGGGCAGGTTTTCAGGACTCTTCCTTAGCACCTAGTGTGATTTGCACAACACCCTGCTTCTGGAAATGCTGCAGCACCCCAGTCTTTTACTGACTGCGGTGCTCACCCTTACAACTTCTGTAACTACTGAGCAGAGCAGGAAACCCTGTCTTCTAAATGGCAGGTCCCTCAGAGTTTAACATTGGCAGTTTTGGGCCCCTCACCACAAGAAGGACATTGAGGGGCTGGAGTAGGTCCAGAGAAGGGCAACGGAGCTGGGGAAGGGTCTGGAGCACAGGGCTGATGAGGAGCGGCTGAGGGAGCTGGGGGAGTTCAGTCTGGAGAAGAGGAGGCTGAGAGGAGACCTCATCACTCTCTACAGCTGCCTGAAAGGAGGGTGCAGTGAGGGGGGTGCTGGGCTCTGCTCTAAAGTGACAAGTGATGGGACAAGAGGAAATGGCCTCAAGTTGCACCAGGGGAGGTTTAGGCTGGAGATTAGAAAAGATTTCTTCACGGAAAGAG
>NW_010139034.1:5481-24365 GCF_000699245.1 Pterocles gutturalis
GGGGTTCAAGAAACGTGTAGATGTGGTGCTTTGGGACGTGGGTTAGTGGGTTGGGTGGTGTTGGGTTGACAGTTGGACTTGATGATCCTTGAGGTCTTTTCCAACATTAATGTTTCTATGATTCTATGATTATAGTTTTTCTGGATTCAATCAGTGAGATACTGTTGACCTGATCCGGGCAGTTTGAACATGAGGTTACCTCCTCAGAAAGCATGCTGATTCCTGTAGGCCATACCTCCGTGAAAGACCTGGCGGGGGGGGGGGGGGGGAAGTAAGATTTTTGTAGTTACTGCAAATTTAACTAAACTGTTAAAAGCCAACCACATCCACTTTCACCTAGGCACCTTGCCATGCAAATAAAAACTCACGGGCAGATCCAGGATGGGGGTAGGAGTCTGCCATGAGGGTACAGAGGAGGAATGGAGCGTCTGCCTTAGATGAGGAGATGTAAGGAGTTCAGGAAGGCTGAAAGCAGACACAGCTAGCTCAGATAAATACCACAGGGGTAAACAACTAGAAGGAGAAAGAACTATTTAAACTAAATTACGTCATTAACATGAATGAATATATTAGGCTGGAATTTTAAAAAAATCTCTAAAAATCAGAGGGGTAACTTTTTCAAGCAGCCTAAGCAACAGAAGGAGCAGACTCCACAAGAGGTCAGAAGGCGCACCAGCAGGTTACAGAGGAGCTGGGTGGCACAGCCAGATGCCATGAGCCAAGAGCTCCCATCCTGTACTCTGTTCATCGGTGATGTGACCTTGTCTAAGTTCAGCGGTGTCCTGTGTTGTGTGAACACTTGTGTGCATCCATGTGTATTTTTATCAGTCTTTTAAGTAACTTGTTTCTCCAAATGCTTCTTCCATTTCCAGAAGCAGGAGGCAATGACTTTAGGCTTGCTTTTTCCTCCACCCTGGAGAGCTTGTGATGTACCTGTTGATTGCCTCGCCTCCCCCCGCCTGTTAGGCAAACAGTCCATTCCCTGTGCAGCCAGCCTAGTTAGAGGGCTCAGTTGCTCTAGTAATGGTCATCTATTTATAGCCTTTTATAATTTGTTTCGTGACAAGGAGTTTCTGCAAGATGGTCCTTGATTCTTGCAAGTTTGTAATGATTTTTTTCCCTTCCTGTGTTATTGAAAGAAGCTTTTGTGCTCAGAAAATGACTGTAATAAAGGCCATTTCATGTGTTCAGAGTAAATGATAGGGACTTTAATAGGTTTTTGATGAAAGCTTAGAATTCCTCTTAGTTTTTCATCAATTCTTTTCAATCTTCTGGGTCAGATGAGCCTGGCTTACACTAAAACTTGTAAGAGCAGAACAGGGAAGAAAGAGTAAAATGATGTTGATGCTGTACAGCCTTGACCATTGCTAGCACAGCAGCTCGGTCCTCTGCCCAGAGTCTCTGGTGATGGCACATCGCAAACAGCAGAAGGGCAGAGTCTGGAGATGGCACTGGCTATGCTTAATTTGCTCATTCCATGAGTGTCTCTCACCAGATATGACAATATAATTATATCTATTAGGCCAGCTATTAAATTTTGTTGGAATTGATACAACTGGCCTGATGAAATACTCTCCAAATTTTCCCCCCACAGATCTCTGCACCAACACAGCTATCCCTACATTTCTATTGCCACTGTGGACTGTAGTGCACAACTGCATAATTTTTCCTCCAGAAGAGGATTGGCAGGTTTTCTCGATTTTCTACAATATTTTTAATCTGAAGAAGAGTTTTTCTCTCCATGTATCTCCAGGTGAAAGTGCTGGTGGCCTGTCCTGCCTGCTGTGCTGCTGGGGGAATGTCGAAGGAGAGGGAGAAGTCTTTCTCCTTCCTGTCTGTGCATCAAGGCTCAGATTTATCACAGCCCCCCCCACACACAATGGGACTGGGAGAGTCGAGTCCTGAAGCCACAGCCATACCCTTTTTCTCTGCCAGGGCCTCATTAAGCATTGGGCTGTGGGATTTCATTAGTCAAGCTTCAGGTTCACACTTCTGTGGTTGTCCTCTTCTTCCCTGATCACAGCTGTGTCTGGAGTTTCTTCACAGCTGAAGCTTTTGGCAATTCTCTGGTGAGCTCCAGCTTTGTTGCCCCTTCATGGTCAGTCTATAGCCCTACACCACTGCTCTGCCTTCCTCTTTCCTCGTTTCTCAGATGTTTGCTTTCTTGCTTTGTCTCCCCCTTTCTGAGCATTCCCAGTTGGTGACCCATGCATCTCTGTGTGCACTTCTAGGTGCCACCTGGAGCTTCCCCAGGCATCCCAGCAGCCAGAAGACCTTGCTAGCAGTGGGAAGTGCACAGAACCATTTCTGCACTCACTGAGATGTGTCTGGGACCACCAGGAGGCATTAGTCCTCCACCAAGGGAAAAGCCTTGTACCACTGCTCAGCTCCAGAATTCCTGTCCCCACTTGGCCATAGTGCCCAGCAATGCCTTTCAAGTTAAATAAACAGCTACAGAAGAGACAGAGCATTAGCACCAGGACCAAACCTGCTGTCTTGAAAGTCCGAGTTTGGTCTGGCCTCTCTCTCCTTACGGCTCTCTCCGTTACCATGAGAGGGCAGCACCTGGGCTTTCTGGAAAAGTTCCTGAGCTTCCAGCAAAGATGCATCAGGCTCCCTGGAAAACATTCAGCCAATCTACAGAGAAATCTTCTTTTTCTTCAAGTCTAATACTCGGTTACACAGATGACGGGTCCAAACTAAACCTTTCACACAGCTTTCCTTCACAGTTGGACTGTTTGCTTCTTTGTATAATCAGTTGCACAAAAGGATCTCAAATTGCCAAGAAATTCTCCTACTTCCGCGCAGGACGGAGGTGAATTGTATTTTGTTTTGTTTTCTCAGCTGTTGTTACAAAACCGTTTCAAGAATTTGTGGGGACCGGAGAGGGACTATGAGTCTAAGTCTCCAGTTGGGCCTTTGGGTTTCCTATACACCCACGGCTGTCATTCCCCAGCTCGTCACCAGTAGCGAACCTGGACGATGAAGTCCACAGCACAATTAGGGAGCCTGGTATTTGCTTCCTTTCTCGAGTGAGCCTTATGTTTCCTTTCTCAGGAAGACAGAGCTGCTTGAGGTGTACATTTGCTTTTGTTTTACCTTGTTTCTCTCCTTCCCCCTCTGCAGCCGTGGGAGCAGCAGGATCCAATTTGCAGAGAAACAGCACAGCACCGAGCAGCTCAGCATACGCAGTGCTGCAGAGAATGCTTCCACTGAGCTGAACACAAACCAGCTGCTCTGTTTGGGTGTTTCTGGCTGGAGAGCGAAACAGCCATTTCAGTAGACACTATACATCACATGGATGTCCATCTGAATGCTTCCAGGGGGTGCCACATTCAGTTTTGAAGAAAACCATGTTCTAGGAGTCATTCTGTTGTTGTTTGAAGGGGTAATTTTCCCAGGACCCATACAGGAACTTCCTGATTCAAATACAATTGACTGTGACGATGCAGCTGCATCGATGCTGGTGGAAAGCAGCTTAATTATACTGCAATTGATGGTCTGCTGGGCTTGTCAGCTAAGGATCCATCCCATGTCCTTTTCAGGGCTGAGACCAGGAGAAGTTCATCTTATACCAAGAACATGTGAATGTGAGGGGTTGAAAAGTTAAAGGATTAGTTTCAAAGAGTTCATTTTCTGACATGAAATTCATAGACTGAGCATAAATGAAAGGACAAATATCCCCAAAGAGAACAGAATGAAACTTTTCAGATGGTTTCATTGGCAATGAACCTTTTTCACAATAACTGGTCGTCTCAGTTGATTTTGGAATGAGCAGTCAGAACTAAAGCAAAGCTGCTGGGTTTTTCTGAGTGGGAACTGAAATGTTAGATTCTCTGCTGACTTGTGCTGGCCCCGCAGTCAAATGTGATATTCCCCCTGGCATTTCAACGTGTTAATGAAGTCCAGAGACGACCTCAACTCTTGTTTTATATTTCATGGAACTCTCTAATGGCAAATTCAGCCCCCTGGCCCCAGCCAAGCAGATGGCCAAAATGCAGCCTTGGCTCCATTTCAGCCCCTTTTATAGCCTCAAGGCAGAGCCTCAGCTGGCGCACACCAGCACAACTTGAGACGCTACAGCCATTTCCCTCAGCTGGAGATCTGCTTTTCTAAGTGTAAATATTGTATATTCTGAGCCTTTACCCCAAGGTAAATTTTATCCTCATTGCAGTCCTGAGTCCATCCTGGACTTAGTCCAGACCCTGGATGTTGTCCAGAATCTCTTCTGCACTGGAACCATCCCTGATCTAAGTTACGCCTTTTTTCCGTGCTTGATACTGCCATGCCCCATAGGTCCGTCTGTGCCATGCGCCATTAGATTTGATGCTGTTGTTGTACCTCTAAGCTTGGAGTCGAGTGGGAAGATGTTGCTGGTGGGACTCGGGCAGAATTCCTCCTGCCTTGCTGGGCACTCTCTTTTGCCTTTCCACAGGCACTGGGACAAGGTCATGCCCTTTCTGCAAGGCAAGGGGAGTGAGCACTGAAATTATATATTCTGACAGCAACCAATGGTTTATGTCCTTTCCTTCTGCCCCCACTAATTTAAGCTACACTCTGTTCTACAACTTCTATTTTCTCCTGTACCGTAGCTTTCCTCTGGGACTTCCAACTATTCTGTTTCATCAGAGTTTCAGAAGTAGAGAATTAATCAAACACTGAGGTGGTGACTCATAGTAGAAATTGGTACTTTTACACACTCCCCACCTAGAATACAAACAAGATCTCCTTGGGATCTCACAGGGGAAGATATTGTGGTCAAATGCAAAGATCATGAGCTGTCTACTATATTAAGCTTCAAGCAGAAATGTTCATTTAATTGTCTGGAAATCAAAGGCAAGGACATAGTTTGGGGTGCACAAGGCAAAGCCGGGGCAAATGGCACTCAGCTGGCATTCACCCCTGTTTCCACGTGCTGGAGGTTTAGGTCAGGAAAACCCTGGTTATGTCTCACCTGGACAGATGCTGGTCACCCCATGTGCTGACGGGCAGTTTGGCAGTAAAGCAGCCTGAGGCTGGGGGAATGCAAGGCAGTGAGTGACCGGGGGGAGGACAGATGTCACCAGAGTGCAATTTGCAAGCAGTCCAGCTGCAGAGCATTGCCAGAGAGGAGCACCATGCCCACACTTCTCCTGACCCTGCAAGCAAGACGCGGATAGCTGTGCTTGGAGTAAGAGTTGCAGTGACACCAAGATTTGGGTTCACACAAGCATTTAGGAATTGAGGTGCTGGTTTCCAAGGCTTGTATCAAATGCCTGAGGCTGTAAAATCAAGTAGGGGTGACTGGGAACACCCAGACACCCCATAGCATGTGGGGGTCTTGGACGTGAACCTGCACCAAACGTCAAGCCCAACTTTGGGGTTGATTCAGCTTGAGCATCAAATGGAGAAGGGAAAAAATTGTGAGCAATGCATAGGAAAGCAGCTGCCAGTAGCTCTCCAGTGCCCGTAGGGTTTTTCTCTTCATTTTCTTGGTATGTGATTGCTAAGCAGAGTCCTCACAGAACCAGTTCAGCTGGAAAGGTCTCACGTTTCTCTGCAGATCACAGAGAGTTCAGACATTTGGGATTTCATTCACTCACCTCCAGTTCACCTCTCGCACCACATTCCCAGCTCACAGCTAACGCTGAGCTAAAAATGTCCAGGGCTTCCAGGATGGAAAGTGGGCTGTGCACCTGCTGCTTCCCCACAAGCTCCCCATGCAACGGTGGGATACTGGGGGTGAAAAGCATCCCAGAGGGACACCAAACACAGCAGGACTGCATGTTTCACAACACAGGATCAGCCAAGCATAACTCCACTGCATGGAGCAAGAAAACCAAAAGCAAAAGTGTTTCACTGAACAAATCCAAAGTTTTCCTGGTTGTGAGCATCTGCATGTGGCAGGAGGTCTGCAGGATCTGCAGCAGGTATCTTAAGCAGCCACCAAAACGCGAAACATGCAGCACAAATGACCACACTGAGGTCACCACTCAAAGAATAATCAATTCAGCCTTTCTCAGCCACTGTTAAGAAAAGGATTTAAGCTGCTTAAATCATGTCACATCGTTAACGGGATGCCCCAAGAATCTCAGATGTCTTCAGAGAAGGATCCAGGTATCTCATCTGTAGGTGGTCATGAGAGAGGAGCATGTGAAAATCCTGCCCAAGGCTATGCAAGGGGCAGGGGGAGCAGGGGACAGCAGCCCCGTATCATTTCAAAACAAGCATGGGCATTGCTGGTCCCTTCTCCTGAGCACAGAGGAATGGAACCAATGAGAAATCCTAAACGTTTCTGCCCACACGTAGCAGTTTGCAGGAACCTCAGTAGAGAAGAGAGAGGTGAGTGCAGAAAGGCTGCCATGGAGCCAGGAGGGAGATGCAGAAGCCCAGGGGCAGTGGGAGAGCCAGCATGGACCTGGGGCAATAAGGCCGGTGGAAGTCATGAGTCAGATACCTGGAAGCCCTGTTTCCTGGCACTAGTGTCTGAACACCCCCATGCGGGTGTTTCCTGCTGCTCGGCTGTTCAGGTTGATGCAGCCACCTGCCTCCCTTCCCCATATTGTGCTGGGCAGCGGATGGAGGATGTCACTGGCCAAGAATTCCTTAGCCGGCAAGAAAATGCCATTAGGCTTTCAGTTCTTTTACAAGCTGCTGTGCAGTTACAAAGGCAGAATAATGGGTGGAAAAGAATTTGCCAGGTGCATCCTGCAGGCCAAGAGATGTGCCAGAGCCAGGCATGGGTGACAAGACCTGCTCATATGGAGTGCTGAAGCACCTCTGTGGAGGGAGTTCAGCAGAACCAGGACTCAGATGTCAGCAGACAGGTGGCCACTCTTGAGGCTTGGGTAGGGGAAGGTTTGTGGGAAGCTGCTGTCTTGTGATCCTTGAAGTTAGACCAGAGCTCTCCAGAGGTCCTTCCCAACCGTGGTCATTCAGTGTGCTCTGGTTCGCTGGAGCAGCTCCTCCAGGAGCAAGGACCTGCCCCATGCTGTGTTTGCAAGACAGGAACTGTGTTGTTGTGACAATGCACCATCGTCCAAATCTCATGGATTTACTCCAGGATTTCAGTGTATGTTCAAACAGCACTGAGCTATTTACTAAATCAGCCTACAAACCACCCACGTATTCCGTTTCATCTTCTCTTTCATCTAGAAACCTATTCCTAAATGTGTTTCCTCTAACCCAGTGATAGGAGCATGAGCAGGTCACTTCTACAAACCATCCTCCTCTGAACTCAAAAGCCTCCACTTAGCCTCTAGACATGTCCCTGGGGTCTAACATCTTCAGCAGCTCCTGCCTACTCTTCTTGGAGCTTGGCCATAGCCACTCCTGTCCCTTCCTCCTCTGCTTTTTTTGGTCCTTTTCCCTCCCCTCTCCCTCCCTGCAGCAGAGTGAGCAGCTGCTGTGCAGAGCCGAGGAAGGCCAGCAGCTTTCCATCAGCAACACACCGACTGACGGGCCCAACGGGCACCCTGCTCCGATTGCACCAGTACATCCTTCCTCGCCAGCACTGTCAACAGCATCGGCATGTTGCACGGCAGGTGCCACCGATGGCCCCAATTATCCCCATCAGGGCACAATGAAATGTGCCCAACAGCTGCAGATGGGTCAGAGAGAGGATCCCTTGAGGTTCTAGGAGATCCCAACTACACGTATCAGTGCCAAACAAGATCAGTGTCAGTTGACAGTTCAGCTGGTTTTTGGGTACCTACAAGAGCTTCTTTGTTCCCTGCACTTGGCGCCCAGCCCTGCCCCTCACTGCGTCGCTGGGCTCCTCGCCCCATCAATCCCAGCACGTTGAACAGCCTCCATCCAGGCAGGAGGGAAAATGGAGCCTGGAGATTCCTTCCTTCCCCCATCCCTTCCCAGCAACGCACCTTCTCTTCCCCAGAATACTGGGATGGGGGAGGATGGGGTGGGTTGTGCTGTCTGTGGGGAGAAGGAAGGAAGCAGTGGGAGGAGGGAGCTGCTCAGGGTGATCTTTCTTCTCTCAAATAGAGTCGACTAGTAAAGAGGAATAACAGGGAGAGGGACATTGGCTGCGTGCACAGCTCCTTTTATAAGACTGCAGTGAAGTATCAGGTGGGATTTCGATCCTTCTTCGGATAGCAGTGTCAAGAAAGAGCTGAGTGGTTTTGTCCAGTGGTGCTGCAAGTGCAGCTTTAGGAGGGGAAGGGCTTTGTCTGAGCAATTCCACAAGATGGAAGGAAGCACAAAAAGAGCAAGTAGACTTGGACCAGCTTTTCCTATTTAGACTCATTTGTTACAGAAATATCAGAAATGCTGGAAGCTGGAAAGCTTCAAAAAATAAAGGCTGCTGCCAAGGCTTATGTTTTCCTGAAATGTTTGAACTTTTCCTCCAGGAGTCACAGAATTACATAAGGTTCTTTGTTTTTGCTAAATAAAAATATTCTCATAATGGAGAAAAGAACCTTTCACAGAAAATATGATGCAAGGAGGAACCTGAAAACAGAAACTGGAAGATGAAGAAAAAACCAGGATCTGTTCTCTGAAGAGATGACACCATATTAAAGCCAAATTTAGGATCTGCCGGAATGTGTCTTGATTTTCAATCCCGTCATGGTTGGCACTGTGGATACCGGCACCCCTGGCAGCTCCACATTGTCATCTTGAAGTTCAGTCCCTACGAGCCTACACACGGAGCAAGAAAGCAGCCCGTGCACGGCACCTCTCTATTCCCAGCCCTCCCTCGGGGCTCACTCCAGCTCTGCTGAGCTCCTTCAGGCTCCGAGAGCCCCGACTTACAACGACCCCAAGTTGGAGATGACCCAAGGTGGGCCATGACATGCCAGTCAGGGTCCCCCTGTCACAAACACCACGTCCAGCTGGCTCTGCAAGGGACCCGTGACACCCGGCACGTGGCCCAGCATCTCGTGCTGCTGGGTTCACAGCCCCGCATCCTGACCCGTGGGACCACGTGTTTCCCTTTTGCACTGAAACAACGGGGCAGCAGCACTCAGAGCCCTTCAAACCCCCGCGGTGCTGTTACATGACTTCAAAAAAATTCCCTGCAGGCGCTTCACAAAAAAAATGAAAAGCAAACAGAGGGCAGCTGCAGCTGGGACAAGGTGCTGCGCTGCAAACAGGAGGCTCAGGAGGAATTGAGGGGATGGATATCAGGAGTGATATCTCTTCATCTGAGATTCCTAAACTCAAATGAAGCGAGCAGGGAAATAAGTGAAATTCCACAGCAAGGAACCACCTTTTCATCCCACTTGTCACATCTGTTCTCCGGCATCCAGCTGGCAGCCAAGCCTTTCCTCACCTCCAGCGGAGCGTGGCGGTGGTGCCTTCCCAGCTCTTCTCTGCAGAGACCTTTGGGAGAGGAGCCAGGGCAGCAGAACAGCAGGGTCTGTGCAGGGTGCTCTGCAGAGACCTTTGGGAGAGGAGCCGGGGCAGCAGAACAGCAGGGTCTGTGCAGGGGAACAGGGACACCCCGCTCCCACCTTGCCCCCTCCTGCCCAGGGTGCCACAAGCTCCAGCCCTGCTTGAGAGACCCGGCAAACACGTGTGCATCCCTGCACAGAAGTGGATCTGTTTGCTCCTGCACCCAAGCACGGGAAAATGAGAATGAATAGCTGCCGAGCAGACTTCAGCAGCAGCAGGAGAATAAAGCCGATCAGTTAATGCACAGAAACCCCAACATGTTAGAAAGCCATCCCCCACCATGACTCTGCACAGTGACACAACTGCATTAAATACAACCCCATGGCATCCATGGGTGGTATTCCACATGCTCCCTTCTTATGAGAAATGAGAGCAAGTCAAACAAATCATACCTGCAGCTAAAAAATTATTTCAACTAATTCCAAAATGTCATTTTTTTTTCCCCTCAAAAAAATCAGGTCACCAGCAAATGACAGTTCCATTTTTTTCTTTCTGTTGGCTATCACAGAATCATAGAATCACAGACTGGTTTGGGTTGGAAGGGACCTTAAAGCCCATCCAGTGCCACCCCCTGCCATGGGCAGGGACACCTCCCACTAGCCCAGGTTGCCCAAAGCCTCATCCAGCCTGGCCTTGAACCCCTCCAGGGATGGGGCATCCACAGCTTCTCTGGGCAACCTGGGCCACTGCCTCACCCCCCGCACAGTGAAAATCATATCCCACCCCAGCAGAAAGTGAGCGGCTCTCATGTAGGGGAAGAGCAGCAGCACCCACAAGCAGCCACTAACCTGTGAGGGGCTGGCAGGGGGGAGTGAAAAGATAGTTTTATCTTTAAAGCTGTGTCACGGTGAAAATTAATGCAGTGGAAAGGCCATACGACCCCGATGCGGTGCTGAGGCCGGTGATCTCCATGATGTTTGTATCTTGCGGTGGGATTGTTGTTCAGGAAAGTGAGAGGCTTTGAAGGAGGGTCATAATTTAGAGCCCAGCAAAACTGGCAGAAAATCAACATAACAAATGGCATTTCAGTTCTCACGCATGCTCCTGCCTGCCCTGCGGTCCCTGCCTGGGAGTGGGTTCCCATCCCATGGAGACCCCCCTGACAGCTGGCTGCAGGGGACAGGACACCCGGGTGACCAGGGAAGGGAGGGAGGGGAGCACGAGGGACCTGCCAGAGGCCGGAGTGCTGCTGGTGGATTTGGGCACGTCTCTGTGCGGAGGTTCACCGAGACCCACCGTTAACCATCCCAGGGGCTGACGTGAACCCTCAAACAGCCACAGCTGCAGGAGCTATAAAAAGCTCCGAAAACAGACTCATTTTGTGTACTAAAGATATTTCTGCTTGCCGCTCCAGTGCTGGCTCACGTCTCACATGCCTGCGGGAGAGCTCACCTCCACGTCCCTTCCCTGGCACGAGGACCCCAGAACATCCATTTTAGACCCCCAAGCTACGCTGGAGCTCTCCGTGTCTTTTCTTTGTCTGTGTGCAGCATCTACCTGGAAAACAAGCTTTCTCCTTTGCTATTTTCCTTTTATTTAGTGAACTCAGGTTAGGGTAAGGTTATAGTTGACATTATGACTAAAATTGTAGACCAGGATTTGGGTCTACAGTTGGAGTTAATCTGGGTTAGGATAAAAACATGAGTTTAGTACTGAGCTATAACTAGCAACAGGTTACTTTCAAGGTTAAAATATACAATTAGGTTTTTGTTTGTGTCTGTAGGTTTAGATAGGTTTTAGGGTTAAATCTATAGTGACGTTTAAACTCAAAAGCTTAGATTTTAAATTTCAAGAGATAATTACCTCTGAGTTGGAATTAAACTTGAAATAATTTGAAGGATTAGGCTGGTATTAAGGTTAGATATGATAAACCATCGCATTACAGTAGATGATGGTTAAATATAATCTGGAACTAATTTAGGAGTTCAGCTTGAACCTAATTATAATTAGGACTGTTATTTAGCATAAACACCGTGATTCCTGATGAGGGAAGATAGGAGAATTTGCATCAGCATCTCATCCTCCCTGCAGCTGCACTTCCAGCTGATGCCACTGTTTTGGTCCCTACAACGAGGGTATGGAGAGCCCAGCCCCTCCGCCAGCTCTTGCCATTCGGTCTGTGGTGCGGGATCATCCAAAACCACGTGCTCTAGCAGAGGGATGCTGCTCCTTGCCCAAGCTGGAGTGCTCCTTGCCCATTTCATACCAGTCCCGATGGTGGGAGACAGACAACAGAAGGACCAGATGATGATGTCCTTGGTCTCCAGCCCAGCTCCCTGCTAAGGGTACGGGCTCCTGGGAGGAAGCCTCCTCCCCGCCCCATCACTCCTGGGCAATGCCCCTCAGAGGGTCCCCAAGCAGATGACATGCTGCTACCACATGCATGGACCTTTCTACAGAGACCAAAAGAGACCCCCCCAAGCCAAATAAGCAATTTTATGCACACCTAACATTCATGGCTTCAAACCAGGAGCTGGTGGCTGTTACTGCAGAGATAGCCTCAGAAATAAGAAATCCCTGATGCCACCAGGCCAAAAGCTGTCTGGAGTTGTGCTGGGTGTGAGATGACAAATACAGATGCTGTTTTGGTTGCAATCCATAATTTTATTTTATGATACACACGAAGTATAAATGAAGCATGGTTTTATTTGTAACACGTTGACAGTTTCCAAGGTTTCCAGCCATTCAAAGCAAGTCAAGGGAAATATCTGATCATTTAAATCTATTTTCCATTCTACTCCTAAGCCTTTATGAATAAAACTAACAATAGTTATTTAGAAATAACTCTATTCCATATATAACTATGTGCAAAAAAACCCTCTCCATGTTTAGTCAGTGCTATTTTATTCAGCTGCAGTAAAAGCACAGAGGAGAAGACTCAGTAGGCTGTTTATTACCATGGATGTTACTTTTTGTACTTTACAGGATGCATTTTCTGTCAGAATTTGTAAAATATTAATCAAACAAACAGAAACAGTACAGAAAATACAACTTGAAATGAAGGTGATTTCGCAGCGACACTAAATCCATAATGGCGCATTCCCCATCTTTCTTCTGTCAACGGTGCCACCTAAATGCTTCATTTACAGAAGGTTTGCTTTTGTTTCGGTATTTCTTGACATTTTATTGTCTCAGTTTCATTGAAATGAGAACAAAGGAGAGAAACTCTCTGGGAATAACAATGTTAAGAAGCAATTAGCCAGCAGAAATCAAAATACATGTTCATGCGATTAAAGTAGGTGACAATTCACATGCACAAGAGGGAAGAGCTACACTTCAGCAGGCGATGTTTAAACCCGTGTGTGTTATATACCGCTCGTCAGACTTACTGCACAAACTGCGATTCTTATAGCGTGAGGGAAACATGAGGTGGGAAGTTGCCTGTATCATGCATCGTTGCCATCCCCCATGTCTCCCCACCCAGGACCGTGTCCAGCTGGCCAAAGGAAGGCCACCCATGTTAGACTGGTTTCCACCAGAAATAAGTGATAAATGAACACTCAGCATATTGCATATATTAGCATGTTACATATAATATTTTATTGCAATTTTTTAAGGCACCTCTGCCTTCAGGTCTTGCATTATAGGGAACGTTGGGGGTATCTGTTGTGCTTCTGGTTCTGCAGGGATTTCCTGTATTTACCACATAAAGAAACACTTTGTCATTAAGGATTTCTAGATCCTCATGAATTCTTCCTCTGATATAAGCTAAAAGAGCCTCAACAACCACTGCATCTTACAGATCTATTTTTCAGAAAGAAGTAGTTTGACATTAACATCACAGACCGTATATCTGGGCTGCATGAAAAGCTGTAGCTGTTTTGACAAGTGCTTTTTAAAGATTAAAGATATTTGTGGTCTAAAGATGTATTTACCTCGTCTTATCTTCAGGAAACTTTGGTAAATCATTATACCAAAACAATGGCTACATGTTTCTTTCTGATTCAGAACAATTTTACTCAGCTGGAGCTGCTGTCCTGGCTGCTTCTCCTTTGTGGGTTTCGGTCTTGCACAGAGCAGCTGCACTTCGTTCAGATACTGCACTTCGTGTTTCAGGAGCAGCTGTTTAGTCCTAAAACATCCAAATTTCCCTTACTTTAGGTCCACAAGTCCTCATATTGGGAATTTCAGGAGCCTGTGCAGGTGGACCTCCTCAGCCCCAGTCTGAAAAATCCATTAGGATTTTTTTTTCTTTCTGGACCTTACCCTAACATCTTCCTTGCCATCTCCTAATGGTTCCCTGAAATGGGATAAAGGAGACGGGACGGTGGGGAGATACTTAGAAATCACCCAAAGTGTTCATTCTTTCCCTTGCTGGGTCAGTGGGGCACATCTCAAATCACTTGTATCAAAGCTTGCTTGAAGCCCTTCTGACATTAGACAGTGTCCAATACAAGTATAATTCACAAATACCTGCTTTTTTTCCCATTTTGACCAACAGCACTGAAGGGCTGTCCCAAACAGCACATGCACTCTGCTGCAGAGGTAACCCAACACAGCCACGATGCACGCCAAGAGCAGCCTTTACAGTTCACCGGGCAGTTGCCACTGTCATCATGGTTGCTCTGCTCATCATTTCATTCTCAGTTTCATTTTTTCCAGATACCAAACTGTAGAGAATTAAAAAAAATAATAATAAAATAAAGCTAGCACTGTAGCTGAGCACTGAGATCAGCCCCAACGTGGCATAAAGCCTCAGCCTGAGAGACAGCAGGACGGGCAGGATGGGCAATGCTGCCTGCAGACATAGCACAGGTGCCCAGGGTGTGGGATGGGATGGGATGGGATGGGATGGGATGGGCCAGAAGCTCCTGGTAAGAAAGGGGATGAAAAGGAGATAAATCCCAGACAGTGGGAAAGGAAGGAAATGGGTTGGATAGAGGCAAACAGAAGTAGAAACCAAAGGTGGGTAGATCAGAGCCTGTCCTAAAAGCCTGTGGGAGCTGTAGTTGTGGGCAAGAGGTTCACTCTGGCAGATGATGACCTGAATGATCTAATGGGTCTTTTCCAGCTGAGCCTTTGAGAGTCCACAAAGCTGCTGGAGTCACTTTACGTAATCAGTTGGAACAAGAGACATTCCAGAAATAGTTTTCCAAAAGAAAAGCACTGAGTTAGTGCAACTTTTTCTTAAACCAGTAATGAAGGCGGGGGGGAGAATTTTCACAGCAGCCCCAGAGGGAGCATAGTTAATATCAGACTGTTTTATTGCCACATGAAGTTTTTTCTGGCTCTGTTTTAACTCGAAGTGGAATCTATTCCTGAGGGGGAAAAGGCATGAATATGTTTATTTTATGCAAAAAGCAATCTCCTTTTACATTGCAAAAACTGTATGCTGGAACAGGATGGGAGCATTTCTCTATTTTTTTCTTGGCAGTTTTTAACATTTGATCCAGTCCCTTGGCTGGTAGGAGATGTGCAGGACAGTGTGTCCAAGGGAGAGTGGGTGAGCAGTGGCTTGTACCCTGCAGTCCCTGGTACTAATACCGTTTCCTGCCAGAGTTCAGATCCAGAGGGAAAAGCCATCTGGTTTCTGTCCCAGATGAACCATCTCCCCAGGCCCACACTGAGCACTGCAGTGTCCCCATGACCGTTTTCTTTCCCCAAGCCCCTCTGCTGTTCCAGAACTTGCTTGCACATCACTAGCCAGTGGGGAGGAAACCTGCTTTTCATACAACCAGTTGAAGATTTCTACATGAGTTTGAAAATTTCTTGAGCATCAGCTCACCACTTGGTGCAGTGCAAAGTGACCAAAGCCCTCACAAAGAAAAAAGGGTGAGAAAGATGGGGTGTGGTGAGACAGTGTGGGTTGGGAGGACCTCATACCCTCCAGGACAGCATGTCCAAGAGCCACCCAGGCCAGGCCAGCAAGAATCTCTCATTAGCCTGCACAGTCTTTGTGAGCAGTTGAGGATATGAAGCTGTGTGCTGGGGACTCTGTCCATCATCCCATCCTGCTTTCCCCAAACACCAGCCCACAGAAACTGGGTGCAGCTTGCAAGCAGCACATAACGAATCCCCAGTGGCCTCAGAGGACAGAGGTCAGGAGTCGTGTTTGCTCTGCCAGGTCCTGCAAAAGCTCTTCCTACGATTAAGTACCATTAGCTGTTGACAGGCCAGCTGGAAGGAGTCAGGTTTAAATGCTGCTGGAAGATCCCCATGGCCGAGACGCTGAGATCACTTCCCAGTGCTGTGTGCAGCCTTTGGCGGGGTGCAGCTCCTCCTGGGTCAGACGATGGTCATGTTACTTTCCTAAGGGCTTGCAGGAACCACACAATGACCCACCGAGCATCTGATGAGCCTTGCACCTCTGCTGTGGGCATCTACCCAAAGTCATTCAAAATCTAGAGCTCTGCTTTGCTGCTGAGCTCTCAGATGGCAAAAAAAATAGGGGCAAGGAGGTTGTATTGCTGCCTGGAAACTCAGATCTACGAGTGCAAGTCCTGGGCAGGATAAAGAGAGTGACTGAAGCAGCAATAGCCTGCAGCTGCCTCATGGTCAATGCAGGAGCAGTCACAGTTCTACTTCCCAGATCCTCTCTGCCTCAGAAGATAAAGGCATGGGTTGATGCCCTCTGTGACCCATCCTTCAACCACTGCTGATAAACAGGGCTCTGGAGCCACCTCAACAGGGCTGGAGCCTGACTCTGATCTCAATGAGGGGTGTAAGGTGTTAGTTACTTGTGTTTAGTTACTTCCCAACAGCTGGGTGCTAATATTTTGCCATTTTAATGCTGCCAAAAGCTGAGTGAGGGCCCTAGACATGAGTGCTAAACACGAGGGCATATCAGACCCTCGTCCAATAACAAATCACTGAACTCAGCGCTGAGCAGGATGCCTTGCCTGCATTAAAAACATCTATTCCTCTACAAGTTTCGTTGTGCATTTCATGCCTGGATGCAGGAGTGATAACGTGGCTCTATTCCTGTTCCATCAGCACAGCTGGATCCCCATTCCTTTCAACTGTAAATATCCGTTAAAAAGAACATCTGCAACACAGAAATCAAAACATCGTGGCCATAAATAGCAGCAGGAGGGGAGACTTGTTAGAGTAACATGACTGTGTGGAAAATTTTGGGAATCAAAAAGAAAGAAGAAATTTAACAGAAAGGCGAAGGATCAAGAAGGTTAAGGTTGGGCACTTTCAAAGGGTGGAGATGCCACCTCTAAAAGGGCAGGTAGAAAAAAAGCTCTTGAAATGCAACAGGATGGGGTCTAACAGGAATCTGCCTGTGAGCACAAATGCAATCACTCATGTCGCAGATGCTGCACGGGCTGGTGCTTGTGTAGCTATCCCTCAAAGCCACCGACCGGCATGTCACACGTGCAGAGGGCGGCTGCAGAGCCAACAACGTGGAGGTTGCCAGTGGAGCACTCCAAGCACCTGTGCCCACCTTCGGTTTGGACAGTGGTGCTGACAGCAGAGACACTGAGATGTCTACATTTCCCTGCCGGTTGTAGAGGGGGAATGTATTTCTATTTGTTCTCCTTTATGAGTTTATGTGCAAAGCATTTATCTCATATATTGATCAAATTCCTGACTCTGACACTGGAGATTATTAAATCTCCAGTTCTCTGCATCTCTAATTTCGTCTCTCAGTTGAGATGTTTGTTTAATATATAGGTCAGCACCATGCTCAAGCTCACAGCCACAGAAAGCGCCTTCTTTGGAAATGTCTGACAATCAGAGTGCAAATAATTTGCAGAATCACGGGCCTGGATGGTAGCCCTGCTGCCCCGGGGCCAGGCGGTATCACAAACGGGAATCTGTGGATCAGCGCCTCGCATTTCATTTACTGTAAACATTTGGATTTAGGGAAACTCAGAGTAAATATTGGCTTTGACTTTCCACTGGTCAATATTTACTTCTTCTGTCAATAAAACCTGATGCTCATTTTAGCAGAAGCCTGTACTTGTTTGAACAACACAGATTCTCCTCTCAAACAGGCATCTGCACGAACAGGAGGCAGAACAGTCAGTCCAGCAACATCTGCGCTGCCCTCCGCAACCAGGCTGGCAAAGCAGAGATGGTCGTTTGCAGAAAAAAATGCTCCAAAAAGCACGCTGAACTTGAGCTTTGATCAAAGTGAGAACTCCAGTACCTTCTGTCCCTTCTGACCGCTGAAAACCAAACTGTGCCATGGGAAAGGCTCCTCTGGACCCTCCCCAGCCCTTGCCAGACCCCGGCTGCAGCCGAGAAAGGCGAAGGTGTCCTTCGGTACCCTTGGGAGGGGAACCACCCTTCCCATGGTCTCCTGATGGCTACATTCGTGCTTCAGGGGATGGCGCCTCCTTTGGATTGTGTTGCCCATGGTTGCGGTCTGGTGTCAGTATACTCTTGGTGTCCAGGTGCTGTCAAAGAAAAGCTGACTAGGAAGAGCTTCTGGAGGTCCCCATGTCCTGCTCAGAGCCTCCATTGCTGGCTCTCAAAAAATGTCAGCCATGGGTTTGCCAGTGGCACTGGCTCCTCTCCGTACAGCCACATTGATCCAAGGAGCCAAGCAACCCAGGGAGATGTTCCTGCTCTGGTGGTCCTGGCTGTCCCCTGGCTGGGCTCCCCGACCAGCTCACCCAGGGCCAGAGGCACCTCTGTGCCAGGGCCAGGGAGGAACAGGTCTTGGGGTATGGGAGAGGACCAGAGCTGCTCCAGTGCAGACCAGTTTACACTTCTGCAATAGCATAGCCTCAATTTGGGGTTATAGTGACGAACCCACAGCTTTCAGACATGAGGAGCTTAAAAGACAGTAGCAGAAGGATGCCTGCAAAATGCTGCATGGATATCCAGATTTGTAACAACATGGTTAGAGGAATAGTGCCCCAAATCCTGAAGGTCTGAGCTCGCAAATCCCTTTGATAAAGCAGAAAGGCTGCTGAGAGCACTGCAAATCTAAAGAAGATGATTGTAGAACGGTGCATGTCTTAATCCACACACATTGCAGGTGCAGCAACAACTGGGCGTGCAGCAGGGATGAGGCGATGGACTCAGGTGCCAGCACACATGTTTCTGTGCAGATACAAATAGTGTTTCTGATAGCTGTCCTCATGTCCTGCACTGCCTCTCCGGTACACTGCCACTATGAAAGGCCAAAATTAGGATCAAATATGAGTCTCTCAGACATCACCATGGGCAAGAAGATCACTTACATAAACAAAGGGCAGTTGGTTTTCCAATAGACCGGTCTTTCATAAAGAGCCAGGAAGAATTTGACTCACAGCCTCATTTATCAAGCCAGCACTCTGCGCTGAAGCCTTGTAAAACAAACCAGTCCTCTCCATGTCTACCAATAATAATTTTTCTTAAAGAGGCTTGTTACAGACTCAAGCAAGGGCTGCAGCCTCCAACTGTGTTATTGGGTTATTTAATCAGTTCTCGTAAGGAGCAGAGCACGGAAAGCAGCAGCGCAGAGTCAGGAGGCTGGACTGGTGCCAGTGCCAGCGGACTGCTGAGCCTCGCTGACGACTTTATTCTGGTTCTGCCTACCTCTGGGACTGTTGTCT
>NW_010139035.1:0-26493 GCF_000699245.1 Pterocles gutturalis
CGTTCTATGATTCCATGATTCTATGATTAACATGGTCCTGATTTACATGGTTCAGGAGAGCATTCAGGATATGCAAAAACTCAGCCTGGGCTCAAATATTCCCCCTCCTGTGCTGGAGCATAGCTGTGCACGCACCAAGGGCAGGTACAACCGGTGGTCACTCTTGCTGCGCCCACCTCCAGAGCAGGGAGATGATGGGGAACACACCACAAACCCCCAGTATTTCCCCTTGTAACACAGATGAGTGGCAGAAGATCTTCTTTGGTTACATGCCCATATGGACTGAGCGAGACACCACCTCATCATGTCAATGATGTAAACTACTAAAATGATCGTAGCTTTGTCTAGCACCCAAGATAAGTCTCCTAGGAACAGCATTAAAGCAAGCTGGGCTCCAGATGCTTCCTTATATCTAAATACATGCATTCCTCCTCTTGGGGTTTAAGACCTGACTAAGCTTTGCTTCACAAGAGCTACCCCTTCTCACTGTCCTTGCAACAAGGATGAACCTCTGAAATGAAATGGCACAGCCTGCATGCGTTGGAGGGCAACGTAAGGACCAACACAGTCTGTACGTTCTTATTGATCTGCCTGTTCTCCAGAGCCAGGCAAAGGGTGAGCTCAGACCCTGCCAGCCCTGAGCGGCTGATCCAAGGATATTCCACTTGCAGTACTGTTTATTTTATTACTTCAGATGGCCATCAGGGCTGCCAGTGAACTGAGGAGTGAGTGAGAAGAGAGGGAGAGCTGCTCCCGGTGGGGCAGAGGAGGGCTCCCCCCCACCTCCCCACATCCCTGCTCTCACGTCCTCCAGACCCATGCCACTGTGATGCCACAAGTCTCCCACTTCAGTCCCCTTCAGACAGTAACTGTTTGGGGATTTTTTTTTTATTTTATTGACAAATAATTCATCTAACCAGGCAGGTCTCAGTGAAATATTACGCCTGTTCTCTGCGTGTGTGATTTTGCTGATTTTGTTGGAAAATCAACCTCCTTCCTGTTGCTGGCAACGTTTGTTCTTAGGCTGAGAAATGATGGCTGAAGGGAACTGAAACAATAGGATTCAACAAGCAGTTGCATCCAGGGGGTTTTCTCTACAATGCAATTCCACAAGCGAAACTAATGATGATGAAAAATTACATAAGTGTTAATATTATCTCTGAGAAGAAGTTAAATTACGCTAGCCTGGGGAGCTAAAAGAATGTTTTAATTAAAATCTGCTTGTGTCAGCCTTCTTCCCTATGCATACAAGCAAAGCCCGCCGGGAAGGTCCTCCTACAGAAATTACAAATCCCTCTGAAAACTGGAGAATCCCCCAAAAATTAAATCCAGAAAAATAAAAGCAAGCAGTTTCTTAAGGCCACCGGCTTTAGCCAGAACCCCGATAACTGAGTCCAGCCCCTGCAGTCCCTGGAGCCGTGCTGGGGCAGGGGTAGCAGGTGCCTTCGCAGCCCTCTTTGAGAGCGTCTCCCCTCGCCCCTTCACGAGGGGCTCGGGATGGCAAGATGCAACCTCCTTCCCTTCCTGGGAAGCCTTTAAACACCGCTCTGTGCGTGTGCATGACTCCAGGGATGCTCAACGCAAAAGCCAGGCATGCTCAGAATAATGATGTCTGCTTTGATACTAAAGCGCCGTTAATTTTATTTGCTCTCTGTGCCTCTAGGGTGTTCCTGTTTTTTTCAGCATCCATGAGGACTAGGAACATGCTCTGTTTTTTAAAAGACAGGAGGGACTATCACCTAGCATTGGGTGAATGTCAGGCATGACCACCAGCTGCAAACCATCTCAGAGGAGGTGGGTAGGGAAGAGGCAAGGCATGTGCCTGGAAAAAACCCTGTGGAGATGGGGGTGAAGGAAGGCAGAGCGGGCCTGCCTTGTCTTGCACAAAGAGGTAAGAGCTTTTATTGAATGAGCTGCAGTGTTGGGGGGGAGAGCAGTCAATCTCTGAGGTGCATAAGCCCTCTCCTGTGCCTGCCCATCATGGTTGCAGCTCCGGTTTCAGCCCACTGAGGACAGGCTGGAGAAAAGCACCAGCAAGTCATGGCCAGGAACCAAAGAGGGATTCCTGAAACCCATTAATTTCCATCTACTATTATTCCCTTATATAAAATCATACAAAGAAAAAAACAATCATAAAGGAAAGGTGAGGAGCAGAAGAGGTTATGGGAGCAACTCATTGCTCTTAGTTGGTCTCCAAGAAGCCACCAGCAAGAGGGACAAGCCCACCCCAGCCTCTGACAGGGCCTGGGAGGAGTGCAGACCCAAAGGATATGAAAGCCCCAGGCAGCAAAGATGAACCCAGAAGGCTGTGGCATCCACGAGGTGATTGCTTGAACAATCTGAGCAGGAACAGTTTTGTTTGACCAGGGAGACTAAAAAGGCCACAGGTACATATGCAAAGAGTCTGAGAAATGTCCCAACATGTCACAACAGTGGGTGACTTCAGCTGTTGAGTTTGGGCCAGCTAAACCTTGTGAAGGTGAGAAGCAAGGGAAGGAGAAGACTTCTGAGGTGACACTGATTTGTTTTGTACCCCTTTCCTGAGGTAGAGCAAAACACCTGGAAATGTCCATCTCCAGCAGAAAGGAGTCATGTCAAGAGGTCTATTGGCAGTTACTGTGACTTTCAGAGGGAGTCTTGTAGACATAGAAATTCTCTTTTCTCCTGCTCTTCTACCTCACCTATACATCTATCATTATGTATCATTTCACAGCCATTTCTGGACCTTAAATACTTCTTGTTTTCACTATTCTGAGTTACAGATGAAAAGACCCCATCCTACTAGTGAGATTTTTCTGCCAATGGATGATGAGTCAGAGTAAATCATTTTCATTTACGGCTTCAGTTTATTGTTTGAACTTCCTGAAAGATGGGACTGCCACTCTTGCCTTGCAGAAGCTGTGCATGATTTCAGACCAGAGGATCTCAAGATCCAGGACTTGATTTCACACACTTTTCTGTTAAACAAAATTATTTATAATACCAGATGATACACTGCTGAATTCTTGTTCAATGAAAACAAACTTGTCTGGAAATGATGAGATTGCAACTTTTGAAATTATTTACATGATTATATTTGGCTGAAACAAGAAAAATCTATTCCTGTGAGGTTTTTTAAATTATTCATTTGTAAATGTCACAATTAAGAAAAGCAGCAAAACTTGTGTGTAATGGGAATAGTATGGTAAGAGCGTAATGAATATTAAATGCTTTTGTCAAAGCATCATATCAGATTGAATAACAGCAGAGAAATTGGAAGAAAAACTCTTATGTATGTCCTCCAGAGAGTGGAGAAAAACACGACATGAAGGACTGGTGTTCACTCAGGTTTTGAAGCTGAGCAGAGGGAAGCAGAACTGAAACTGATTTTTGCGTTATAAGACATATTTGCTTTTAACCTCTAGAAGGCCATGTATCTTCTCAGCAGGGAGACAGCTCATACCAAGAAGTTTTGGCATATAAAAGGAGTGGTCTGGCAGGGTCTGGAAGGTCCACAGAAGCTGGCAGCAGACAGAAAAGCTTTTAGACAGGTTTGTGGAACCAGAGGAAGAGTTGGGCTTAATATTAGAAAAGGACTTGCCCATGGAGACATCCAGGGAAGCTGAACACACATTACTGTGGTCCTCAAATTTTTGCTCACACAAATAATTTAAGTCTGAGAAATACCTCACCGGTGGGAGACAGGCGTCATCTCGTGCAGGTGTCAGTGCTTATCTGGGTCACTGGTTATCTGAGCACTCACTCTTCCTAGTGAAGACACCAGTCAGTCAGCAAGAAATTGCATCAGCCATTTGAAATCTCATTAAACTGAAACGTGGACATCAGTGTCACGCTGCATTTAATTACTTTTTCTTTGTTCCCCAGAAGGATCCAGATCACACAGCTGGGATGTGGAAGATTTGGGTCTGCCACTGAAACAAGGTCCTCTGCTGTTACTGCTTTTCGATGCCCAGTTTTGGTTAGCTGGGGTTGGTTCCTACAGATGCCAAGTGAAGGACTCATGTTCCTTTGCAGCAGGAAATATCTGTCCAAATTTCACTTTAAGTACCTAAAAATGAATTTAATATTTTGACACCCAGCTTCTGTTTTCCACAATATGCCAAAGGACAGACACAAATTCTGTTACCGAACAGATCAGTTAGATCTTTTCATTCATCCCACCATTACAATCTGAAACTGCAGAACAAGGAACACATTTTATAGCATGTGGGTCTAAATATTATCCAACAACTTTTACCCGCTGAATTACTTGTTGGCTCTGTTATACGCTTTTGCTTAGCTTCTCCTCTCGAAGCCAGTACAACAGCAGGACTGGAGGCAGCTGTGTATGTGTGTAGGTGAAAAGACCATCTTGTCCCCAGAGATGGCATCGCCTTGTTAGCCACAGCTTTACATTAGGGCAGGAAAGCTAGGGGTCCCTTCTGCTATTGCTGTGGCATTCTCCTGCTTAATTAAAGAGTTCTAAAGAAGCACTAATTTAAACAGAATAGCTGGAGGTCCTCCTTCCATGACTGCTGGTGTATGGAAAAGAGGGTGAGAGAATAGGGCTACATTCAAAATGTATAGCTGCTCCCAGATTAGAGGAACCCACCATTATTCTTGGAAGGACTTTGATCTTCCGTTTAGAGTCCTTACCCAAAATAAAGCTTTGTGTGCACATTCTGAAGCCTGCAAAGCTCAAACAACAGCATTTTGCATCTGATGCTCAGGCACTGAAATCAATGACAATCTCTCTTGGGATGGACCTGCCACACTTAGGTCTGGCTGTGCCCAGTTGTTTCATTAGGGGAGCTAATGGCCCAGATAATTTGGTTTTTTGCCACTGTTGGCAAACTTATTTGCAGTCTAAATGCTTCCATTAAAAATAATCACGAAATAAGACTTTTATTTTTACGGTTTAGATATAAAAAAAACTAAAGGGACAGCTTTCAGCTCTGCAAACTGAGGGTAGACTTGTGGTGGGTTTACCTTTGGCTGGGAGCCAACTCCACACAACTGCTTGCTCACCCTCCCACCTCCCAGGGATGGGGGAGAGAATTAAAGGAGTAAAGGGAAAAAAGACTCATGGGTTGAAATAAGAACAATTTAATAACTAAACTACAATAATATTGAAAAATACTAATATATACAACTATATAAATGAGCGATACACAGTGATACTGCTCACCACCCAATGACTAAGGCTCAGCCCGTTCACGGCTAACAATCCCGGAGCAAGGAGAGTCCTGAAACCACACTCCTGGAACAGAGATAAGAGCCCGAGCATCCCAGACACCAAGATGACCCCGAGAGAGGGGCAACCCTGAGGGAGACAACCCAGAGCAAGAGAGCACTTCCAGAGAAGACCCTCACCCCCAGAGCAAGAAGGGATCCAGAACAAAAAGGGACAAGCTTCCGGAAGGTCCTCACCTATATACTGGGCATGACATGTATGTTACGGAATAGATTATTGGCCCCTTTGGGTCTCAATCCCGAACATAAGATTGAATCCCAGGCTAGCTATTAGGCTGTGCTCCCTTCCAGCTTCTCCTGCACCTGAGCAGACACTGGCACAGCAGAGAAGCTGAAAACTTCAGGGAAGCTGAGATGACCTTGACTGTCCTGGCAACAACTATAAACATCACTGTTATCAGCTTTCCTCTTAGCCCAAATCCAAAATACAGACTCCTACTCACTATTATGAAGAAAGTTAACTCTGTCTCAGCTGAACCCAGGACAACACTCAATCCCACTATGTCATTAATGAAGATATTAAATAGTATTGGTCCCAGTATGGACCCTTGAGGGACACCACTCATTGCTGGTTTCCACTTGGACATTAACACATTGACTGTAACTCTTGGGATGTGGCCATGAAGCCAATTACTTATACATCTGATAGTCCATCTATCAAATCTGTATCTCTCCAATTTAGAGGCAAGAATGTTGTGGGGAACCATATCAGAGGCCTTCCAGAAGTCTAGGTAGATGACATCAGTAGCTCCTCTCTTGTCCACTGATTCAGTGACTCCATCATAGAAGGCCACTTCTATGGCCACGTAGTACGGCAAGATTTGCCCTTGGTGAAGCTGTATCAACCTTTTTCTTCTGCTTTTGCTGATGGAGAGGGAGTGGCCATGGCTGTATCAGGTGGGAAGACTGCTTGGCAGCCAGGCCTGGATCTGTAAGAATGGACAATATTGACAGAGTTTGCTTTATCAACAACATGGATGCTGCTGAGCCACAAAACAGCAGAGCCACGATGTGTCAAGTCATAAATAACTCATCATGAGGAAAGTGTGCACTGTCTGGGCAGGGAGCCACAGCATTCATCCTTAGATACGCATTCAAATCAGCTCCATTAGTATCATATTCTTCTGTAATTACTCCATTGATTCAAACTGCATCTTATCTCCCCTCGAGAGCTGTGAACACCCTTTAATTTACTGAAAGGCAGAAGGAAGGAGAATGCTAACATAACATCCATGCTGTGTTCAAAGCAAGGCTATGGAGAACATGCAAATGGGGCATGAAAGCCTGCAAAGTCTGAACAGTACCAGTTCTGCAGGTGCTCATGTCAGCAAAATCAAAAAACTGAATGCTAATGGGAAACCAGTGTTTACTTACCTATCAGTATCCCAGGACCCTTGTGCTCACCCTAAGAGTAGAAGGGGTATGAACTCTTCAGTGACCCTGGGCTGTTCTGTGTTGGTGATGAAACCCAAAACCTGTCAAGTTTCACGTGGTCTCCAATTTCCTAGCAGAGGTTTCAAAGTGCTCTTGTTACAATATCTTGTTTTCAGAAGTACCTTTCATGAAACTCCTTATTCTCCTCCTTAATCCCCTTTAAATGAGGGTCTCGTGACTTCCAAGAACTCCCTGAAAGCTTTACTATTTCTAATATTATTGTTGGCACACAGGAGCTTCATTACTACCAAGAGCTGTTGGAATAGTCCTCAGGGTGAGAGAGGGCATGAAGGGAAGCTCTCAGGCTGTCCCTCATCACTCTGCCATGCAGGAGCTGTTGCAGAACAGCAGCTGAAAGCTGCATGACCCCTCTGCAAAAAACAACCCAGCTGATGCAAGCTGAGAAATGAAGGGGTAGGAGCTAGATTTAGAAAAAGGAAAAATAAGAACTTCTTGTCAAATAGAGGAAAATTCACCATTTTGGTTGGGGTCACGTCTGGAGTAGTTATGTATCAGCTAAAGCAATGCCACGTGAAAGGTGAAGGGCAAGGTTGCTGGATGGGGAATGGGTGGTGGTGGTGCTCGTCGGTCTGTGCAGAGATGTGCCAGCCTAGTGCTAGCAACGCTGCTGTGCACCAGCCCAGGGTGGACACTAGGCTCTTTGATCAGAACTTGCTACTTCTGCCACTAGGATGGATTTTATTTTGCATATGCGCAGGCCACGGAAGTAAATGAGTTGTGCGTTGGCCAGGATGAAAGGCTCTGCGCTGCATAGTGCCATTACCTCTGTGCTTGTGTGGGAGTGGAAAGCAAAGAAAAAAATGTAAAAAGAAAGTCTGGTTTCACTTAGGTGCTGTTTATACTGAGAAGTCAAGAACTCCCAGCCCACACACACTCACCCCAGGCAGCTGCCAGCTAAAGAATCAAGATTAAGAGGAAGCGATGAAGAGAAAACACTACAGTAGCATACGCTGCTAAGAGAGGTTTTGGTGGTAGAGCACAAGGAAGCAGAGTCAAAAACCAGTGAATCCTGTCCAAGGACTCTCTCAAGCTTCTTAGAGGGCTCTGGCCAAGTCTCCAAGGCCATAATCTCCCAGCTGAATTTGCCAAAGTGTTAAAATGTAAATATAATTTAAATAAATGACAACATTTTATTTGAGGTGCTAAGTTCCTGCAAATGCCAGAGGAGCCAGGGGTGTTAATGTTTCTCTGGCAACCACAGCATGTAGTTGAGTGCCCAGCTCAAGCACTTTGAAGGGATGGGTTTTACCCTCTGGATTTAATTTGCTTAAATTAAAGCAAATTTGCACCAGAGTAAGTTTGGAGAAAATAAAGGTAGATTTTGCTTGTTGTGCTGCAGAAAAGACTGTCCCCATGCAACTTCCACGGTCACACTGATAAAATGACCGCAGTCCTCTTCTGATGAGGGGTGGAGTGAAACCTTTGCAAAGGTGTCAACGAGCTGCCATTCACCAAGTAATGATGTTAATTTCCTCCTAATTTTTAGCTGCTAACTGGTCATGAAAATACTTAATGACTCCCAAAGTGTGCTTCAAATGATTCCTTCAGCAGTTGGACACTCAGGTCTGTGGGGTCACCCAGCACCCGGGGAGAGCTGAACACAACCACTCTTGGCTGTTTGCCCAGGAGAGCACGAGCACTGCCAAGAATCCTCCTGAGGACTGTGCCCCTAGGAGCTGGTACTACAAAACCACAAGTATGTGTGAGTTTGACTGTGAGAGGTCCCATTATTTTCAATGGACTGTTCATATTTTCCATGTATTTATGGAGGTTACCTATGGGGTATAACTTCAGTGTAGGGCTTCACCTGGGCAGCTACTGTTACGTTTCCTCCATCTCAACTGTCCTCATCTCTTGCAGTCCTGTATCTCCATTCAATTAGCACTTTCTCCTCCTGTAAGTGTGTGACACGTCATGATCAGGCTCTGTTTATACAGCTGATCTGCTTGGGTATAAACAATAGTGCAAAGTGACAAGAAGGGAGGAATCAAGCTCTCAAGTCCCTGATGCAATGCATTACTTGGACCCCTTAGATATAAACCAAGCTACCAATTGGCCAGATAAAGATCCATAGAACAAAATGGGGGTGATAATAGAAATTTATCTTCTTCTGTGTGGGGTATTCATGAGGTTTCTTTTCAATTTTACAGACAGCTGCAATTCTACCTTTGGATTTGGGAGTCTGTCATCATTATCTTGCCACTCAGATCAGCGCTGGTCCAAAGCCTGGTAAAGACATTGTGGGTCAATGTAGTGCCAACCAATGTCTGTTGATGTCCAGAGACTTGAAAATGAGCTTCATTGTGTCAAATTGACTCTCTAGCTTCTCTAGACAAACAACTAATCTAGATATCAAAAAGGTGCAGCTGAGAAAGAGACATGGTTGTGCATTCAAGGTTTGAAAGTATCTATGAGGTCCTCTAAAAATGTCTACGTATCTTAAAGGTATGACTGACGGGAAATCATAGATGAGGCTGTTTTCAGCGAGGCTCCCCAGGTGCAATGGGAAGCACAGCTTACTTCATGAGACATATCATTCCCATGATCTCATTTAAGGTCTCAGCTCCTGAGTTTCTGGTGTCCCAAACAGCTTGAAAGGGAAGAAATTATTCCATGATGCATTGGATTATGTTTGGGTTTCTTTTGTTTCGGAAAAAAACCAACAAGCTGAACTCTGAAGGTCAGCAGAGTTCAAGTCAGGGGAATGATATTGCTAGTTAGAAAGGGTCACTAATATGCTTTTGTCAACATGAAACATTTATTGGAGTCATAGCACAGTTGTTGGTTCAGAACAATAAGGCTTTCTCCTAAGTTTCCACCCCAGAGTTTATCAGTGACTAAAACTGTATTTCAGAATAAAAGATGGGAGAATTTTTGATGTTGTAGCTGAGGTTGAAAGGCTAAGCAAGCTAGTTTCAGTGTGTAGTTCTGGCAGCTTTTATTTATGGCCTTGTAAAGTCTGATAAAGACCCTCCAGGCAGCATACAAAATGCAGAAGAACTAATTCTTCACATGTCAGAATCAGGACGAAGATGCTAGACATGAGGAACTTCATTGACATTTAACTGTGCTTTATTACTGACGCAATCTCTAAATATTAAAATGACGGTCGCTTACTTACAAGCACATTGCTGCCACGGTAATTTGTGACCAAACAAGTCTAACTCAATCTCTTTGGTAATTATATTCAAATCTAATTTTTGCTGGGATCACATTTATATCCAATTCCAGATTTGCTCCATCTGAAGCAGATGCAGTCTTCTCATAAAAGGAATAATTGATCAAATTCTGGGTTTGGTTACATGCATGCAACTCCATTGTAATCCAAAATATGTGACTACATGTCCCAGTGCGGAGGGTCAGCTGGAAGATCTCGTTAATTAGTATAGTATGTGCTCAAATTAGAATTTTATGCTGCTATTAGTGAAAAATGGACTGATCCCCTGCTTAAAGAGGATTATGCTGACAGGTAGACAGCAGGTCTCTTGGTGCTGGAGTATCTCATTTGTTGTTAGCCCCTTGCTGATGTCATTTTGAAAATGAAAGAGGCAAAAGAGTATGAGCATTTTTCTTGACATTACTTCATCTTTTGCTGAAGAATTTGATGCAATAACATGAATTAAAAGTCTCCTGAATGGGACAGTGAGATTCCTGTGTTGACATAGCACATTTGCCTTTTGCCAGTTAGCAGGCATATGTTATTTTAATTTACAGATTTAAGGATGATTGCATAGGAAAGAGGACTTTTTTTTTCTGTTTTATTGCTGGGGAAACTGAGATACAAGGAGAAGCTCAGATACACGAAGGACGGAAGTTTGTGTCTTCTCCACTGGACCTCACTGGCTCCTTTAGCAAGGTCTGGATATTATTATTTTAGGACAGGCGTGAGCTCTGTTTCAGGGACTGAAAAGCCTCCAGTCCCTGTTCTGAGGCAGCCCTGTGCTTTCTCCACTCCTTTCCTCTCCACCGGACATCAGGGCCACCCACGCCCTGCTCACAGAGACCCTGTGCTCCTCTTTCTCTCCTCATGGACAATATTTTCACTCAGCCCTGCGTTCCAGTCCCTTCCCTTAGATGTATACCAGATGTCCTGTGTGCCTCCCACTACCTTTTGTCTCCATCTTCTTCCTCCCTCCCTCACCAGGAGCTCTGTGTGTGGTCCCCAGCCCATCACACGCCATGGCCATAACTTCCTTCTCTCTTCATTACAGGGCTCTTCCCCACTCTTTGTTGCAGTCCTACTGCTGGGACCCTCTTCTTCTCCATGTTTATCAAATTTCTTCCCCTGCTGTTGCAGAGAGCCCAGATCGCCCTATTATTGCCATGTGCCACGCTTTCAGTCTCAGCCCATCAGAGTCAGCATGCATCCTGTAGCCTTCTTCCACCCATCGTCCTTCTACTTCCAACCCGTGCACCACAGAGCCTCTCTGAATACCCCCATCTTCTTATTCTGCTTCACTTATTTATTTTTGCCTGGCAAGGCAATGATTGAGGGTATTACCATTTTAAAACCAGTTGTGCTGATGGGCAGAGCTGAGAGGGAGAAAACTGTTATGCAGTAAGGCACCAAGAGCTGCCACTAAGCAAGATACTCACAGAAAGCTGGACATGGATACTCCTTCACCAAGACCTCTGTGGGTCTCTTGTTTCTCTCTGACATGCCACCAAAATGGGCTCAGCTCAGCCCATGGATAGCAGAGTGCCCTGACAGCCTGGGACTGAGCAGATGCGAGGTCTGGGCTGTGTGTGTCATGGAGAGAGAAGTGCTCCTCATGCATGTGGGATGTCACAAGTGTCACCAAAAAAAACCCCCAGAGACCTTGTCAGGAAGGTCTCAACACTGAGGGGCAGCAGAAAACCCAATTCCTGGATGTGACAGGCAGTTTCCTCACAGGTCTCCCCAGTGACAGGAAAACATCAAGGCAAACAGATGTTCAGGAGGAACTTCAGGGCAGGAATACACATCATCCTAATGGATGTTTTTTGTAGCTTGTTCTTAAAAAAAAACAGAACAATGGTGATGGACAATTTGATGTGGAGACTTGGATGATTGAATAATTTGAATTATCCAGATTGTCCAGAGCAGTGGGGTCCATTCCTGACTACTCCTCTGATCGGAGATTGCTATAAATTTGTACTCCTAAATTTGACCATGTGTACTCCTAGAGAAACCCCTCGTGCAGATCAGTCAGCAGAATCCCTGTTCCATCACCGCAAAGGCATGGGAGCATCTTTGGATCAGCACAGTGTCAGCCCTGCAGCATCACCTGCCCCAGCACCACTGACCTGGGGAGGTTGGAGATGTCTGTGCCCAATGCAGGGAACCCCTTCTGCTGCAGTGGACACTCGTGGCATGAGGTTGGTATTGGCAATGGCAATGGCTTTGGTAGCACAAAGAGCAGCCAGTGAGCACAGGCAGGGTGAAGTGGTTGGAAGGGAGCAGGTAGGAGCAGAAGGAGGGGCAAAATTGTCAGAAAAGTGTTGTAAAGCCAAGAGCACCACCAGCTGTGTTGCTGTCTTGGTGACAGCAAAGAGATGCCTCAATCTAATCCTGTTTCCTCATGCTTATAAGCAGCATACATGCATCAAAATCCATACATCACACAACCACAGAAACGTTGATGGAAGGAGCCTCTCAAGGTCTCTTGTCCAACCTCCTGCTCAGAGCAGGACTGCTGCCAACCCTACATCAGGTCAGCCATGGCTTTGTCCAGCCAACTATTGAAATCTTCCAAGCACAGTACACCATCACTTCTGAGTGACCTCTTCCCATGCTGCACTACCCCCCAGGTGAGAAAGCCTTTCCTAACATCCAACCTGAACCTCCCAAGCAAAAAAAAAAAACAAACCAAAAAACAAAAAACCACGCAAGTGAAACTGCAGACGTGTTGGTGAGAGAGACCTTGATAGCATCTGCTTTGGCTCCTTGAATGACAGCCGGACTAAATACTTAACTCCATCCCCAGATAATGATCAGATAGCTCTTCTTCAAGATCTCCCATGAAAGAGAGATCCCAGCACCTCCAGAGCCAGCTCTCCCTTTTGCACTGAAGCAATTTATTGCTCTTGGGCAGCTCCATTCTACTTTTCTGCATAGGGGCTGTGGTGGATGACAACAGGACTGAAACGGTGATCTACAGAGCCCTTAGTTCTGGTAATAGCAGCATAGCCCACCTGGAAATCCTGACTCTGATAATTTTCTTAGTTCCAGCAGCTATATCTCATATTAAACCTTTTTCTAACACCACTTCTACAAGAAGGACAGAAATCTTTGCCAAACACAGTATTACCTGACCGTGAAGGGGAAGCAAGGAAAGGCAATCTGAATATATGGGCTTTGGCAGGGAAATTGGTAGAGGAATTGACTATTAAAATAAAATCTGTGGTATAAAAAAGTTGAGTCACACATGTGGATTCTATTCCTCAGCATTTATCAAGGGAAAAAAAAAAAAAAAAAAAGAAAGCATGCGATCTCCAGTTACCTAACCGAGCGAAAACGAGAACAGCACTATTTGCCCATTACTATTCACTATTTTAGTAGTACCAACAGCAAAATACCCAACTTTGTGATCTTCTTATTCAGGCAAGAGCAAACTGAACTTACTCAAAATCTTACTGTTGCCTCCAAGCACACACAAGCTAAAAATAAGATGGAAAAAGGATTCTGCAGTCACTGGTGCTGCAGCCTCGAGGCACCTGGCTGAAGTGGCAAAGATGAAGCATCCACTCAAGTCAGTGGGAAAGGAAAAGTCTGTCTGTTTCAAGAGATTTTGGATCACATCCAAAATAAGTGAGGATCACCAAAAGATAGGAAGATGACTGAACGAAACGTACTGTAAAAGTGCCCGGTATTATTACAAACATTCCCTAAGGCTTCTGATAATAGTGCAGGGAAGCAATAGCTGTCATATTGTATTATTTTAGTAAGAATAGCCATTAGCCCTGTCTTGGCTGCATGCCAATCAATACGAGATAAATGCTCCTATGGATTTTTTTCTGCCCCTTTTTATACTTTAATGTTAAAGCGAGCCAATTCTCTTACCTTGTTGCATAGCGACTTCTAGAGCACTCACCTTTGGCACATGGATGATGGATGGCCTGGGGATGTGAGTGCAGAGCACAATAACCTCATGGCTGAGCTCATTAGCAGCAAGCACTGATGACTCTGTGGTAGCAGCCACTGACTGAGCAGCGATATGATTGCCGGAATGGCAGCTTGTGCGGCTGTGTTTTTCAGAGCATCTGCTGCCTTTGAACATCTCGCTGTCCTTCTCTCCCTCACACCTGATGCTGCTGGCTGCTGTTGCAGATGGCTGCAGGCACACCGCTGAGGTCCCCTCGGTCTTCTCCTCCTCCATGGCTAGCGGGCTTGTGTTGGGCTGGTCGAACGGAGTGTTTTCGTGTGTGTTTCCAAAGCAGGTGAGCAGGGCTGAGCAAGGGAAAGGATGCATCTTGGATGACAGGTTATCGGATCCGCTTAGCCTGCTTTCCACATCCGCATAATCAACAGGCTGCGTTCACATCCAGAAGAGCGCCCAACATGAAAGCCCAGGCATAATGTCATTCCAGATTTCCTAAGAGAGAGCCCCCCTTTCCTGCTGTCAGCAGCATTCAGAAGTGGGGTTCCACACCTCCCGCTCTGTCCTCCACCAAAGTCAGCCCACCACCTCCTCGCGGCCGCCCACTCCTATTGTCTGCAAGCCAAAGAAGCGCAGCCACAATGAAAACGTTTGCAACCCTTGCATGCTCTTCCTCGGAGCTGTCAGCAGCTAAACAAAGCCCTCACAATAGCCCCATAACCCCAGCGGGCTACGGTTACAGGAGCGGATGCTACAGCATCAGGCGGTCCTCAATCAGTAGTGCCACAGCCTCAAGTTACCTGGCGAAAGAGGCAAAAAGATAATGTAGCCTGAGCTCTCCAGCCATAACAGCAGCAGCACATGTATCGGTGTCATCATAACAATAGTATAACTGGCTCTGGTTACGCCGCTCAGATATTTATTAGTGGTAAAACCCCAAATTGTTCATCTATCACTGACTTTTAGATCAAAAATGTACTTTCAGGCTGTGGCTGGGCTGTTCGTCATTAAGAAGGGGAAATGAGTGGCTGCTTTGGTCAGGGAGGAGAGGATGGGGTGACGTGTGGGCACCCTGTGTCCCATCCAGCACACACTCCTACATCATGGGCAGGCAGGATCTGTCCCCGCAGCTCCTCCTCTGGCCATGCAGCTCGCTCCCTGCCACGCAGCATCCTCTCAAGGGCACCCGCTGCTTCTCCTGGCTCCCTCCACTCCCCAGGGAAAACCAAGGAAACATCCTACTAAAACTCATCTGCTATCGGGCGGGCGTAAGGGGAGATGTTTCCTTTTCCAGCATGCAGTGGCTTGATGCTGGCTGCTAAAACAAAAATATGTGGGAAGCGAGGGAAGGACGGAGAGTCTGTGGTTAGAGCATCTGCCTCCAGAAAATCCCAGTTCTTCCTTTTTTGTGCTTCCACAGGCTTCCTGTGCGATAGCGGAGATGTTATTTGATCTCTATCATCTCCATCTGTAAAAAAGCAGGAGAGTAATCCCTTCTTTTTTTTCCACCCACTATACATATCCTGTCTCTTTATAAAAGGTTATAAACTCTTGAGGTCAGGGGCTTGCACTTATTTGCTTTTAAGCTGCTGACGCAAAAGATCTCCAAACTCAAACATGGTGCCTACCTGCTAAGAGTATCTAAAGAGAAGTCTTGACTTTCAGTCTTTCCCAACAAACCCAGACTCTTACATTTACTTTTCTCACCTGGTTTGCTGCTAGATGTTGTCAGATGCCTGTCACACCTTCCCTGTAACTGCCTCTCATCTTGCTTCAATGCTTGACATTGAGCAAAAACTTGATATATGAGGAGAAATGCATGTTTCCAGCAGCTCATCAGGAGCCGAAGTGCAGAAGGCTGAGGGTTAAATCCCCATTGTGTCAATTGTCAGTGCCTGAAGCAAAACAATCTCAGGTCCCTCATCCTTCATTAACCTCAAAGTTCTCCTAACAAACACATCTTGTACCTCAGCTTGTCTCAATGGCTGGTGTTGGGTTTTAGAAAGGTCCAAAGTGGCCTCCAGCTTGAGTAGCAATGCATTTTGAGCTGGAGGAGCTCTTGCTGTCCTGTATCTACTCCTTGATTTGTAAATACTACCAGGGTGGGGTGAGGGCTCTACAGCTTCTGGAGTGGCAAAGACATACCTGGTGACCCAAAAAAAAAAATATTAGGAGAGGATCTGATAATTGGGAAAGCAAAATCAGAGGCAGAAAATGTGTTGAAAAACTGGAAATTCTTTAAGTGTATTTTCTGTATTATAGTCATGGAAGAGGATAGATTCAGATTAGACATTAGGAAGAAATTTTTCACTCTGAGGGTGGTGAGGCACTGGGACAGGTTGCCCAGAGAAGCTGTGGATGCCCCATCCCTGGAGGGGTTCAAGGCCAGGCTGGATGAGGCTTTGAGCAACCTGGGCTACTGGGAGGTGTCCCTGCCCATGGCAGGGGGTTGGAACTTGATGATCTTTAAGATCCCTTCCAACCCAAACCATTCTGTGATTCTATGTTTCTATGATTCTATGATTTTGGCTCAAGGTCCATCTTACTTTACTTGTGAGCACTTGTGGGTTGAAAGCAGCAGCAGCGCTCTCAGTATTCCCCTTCAGCAAGTGCCAGAAGACAGAAGACTGATCGGCTGTGCTGATGTGCAGCCACTTCCCCTTGCTTTGCATCCATCAGGGTGGACATGGATCCCTCTGGAAGTGGATCCAGTTTGCACCCACCTGGATACCCCACTCCTCTGCATGGCACTGTGGGTGACTGAAAGCTTTGGGCTCTGCTTTGGGCAGCAAGCAGATAGAAGTTCAGGTTTTTTTCCCTCTTTTAAATCACTTCAGTCTTTTACCAGATCTGACCTTGGATGCTTCTTTACCTTGGTTTCTAGTTTATCAAAAGTAGACAATAGTACTGATCTGTCTCTTGGATGCTAAATATGGTGAGTTGTTCCAGCATCACAGCACTGGAAGCCTGATAGGATCTATCTCTCAGATCAAGGAACTTCAGAAGCTGAGGAGGTACCCAGAAGCCTGGATACTTATTTGAATTTTAAAGACCCATTGAGGATGTGAGGGTGGCCCTGTGTCACAGAACAAACTTTCCCATGGGATTTCTGGTGCTTCCACTCAGTCCTTGCACAAGCGAAATGTTTTCAAGAAATTACTGAAACCTTCAGCTCCTCAGAAGAAGATAAGTTTGAGTCTAAATATAAATAAAAGTTTAGAGACCATCTTATTTCTTGCAGAGCAAGTCCCCTCTAAGTCCATTTCCCTTTACTAATCCTTAGGCTTCATAAAAATGTCTGAGAGAGACTAGTAAAATCCTTTATGAGTTTTTTCTGTGTTATCCTCTAAACTTAGCTCTCCTTTTTTGAGTGTTGATGTGTTACCCCATGATTGGGCTAGATATGGTACTGCTTGGGTACTTGATGTCTTAGCACATGAGAATATGGATAAAAACCAGCGTTTCACCACAACTGTATTGAACAGGGGAGCTCAGGTGCTCTCAAGCACATCCAGGAAAAATCCTGGATACTGGTTGCAAAAAGGCTTTGTAGCCCGTGGTGTCTGAGACTTTGGGTGAGACACCAGGCCAGGTACAGACACATGTGCAGGGGCCAGCCAAGCAGTACAGATGGCACTGGTCAGACCAGTTTCATGGTCATGAGAGGTCAGACTGAGAGGCAGAACTATCTGACCACAGGAATAACTGCTTTTGTGTAGGAACAGCATTTGGTGTTTCGATGCAAAGAGTAATTTCAAAGTGATGCACAACTAAGACTTCAGGCTGACACATCTTTAATTACACAGTAAGGTGTCCTTGGAATTAACATTATTTCAGCAAGTCAGTCAGCCAACAATCTACATTCAGTTCTTTCCAGGCCTTCAGTTGGACATGCTAGCCTTTCTTCAGCTCTCTCTGAGGTCCTTGTGCGTTTATAGGGACACTAGTCTATGCAAAGACTAGCTGCACAACTCAGTCTTGATCACTTAAAGTCACCATGAAGCACAGATGCATGCCTGTGTGAAGTGGGGTTGTTCTAAAAATCAGGTGTCTGCTTGCATTACCTCTGAGGAGGGAGAACATTCATTGCCTGCTTGCTGTGAGAGCCACAGGGATGCTTTTTCAGGCAGCAAAAAGGACTAAATGCTCCATTGTCAAAAGCAACTGCAAGAAAATTGATCAGGGCAAGGGTAATTAACCTGTGAGTCTGAGTCTTGTCCTGAGTTTAAAAACAACATGAGAAGTTGCCATGAGCAGAGAACATCCAAAATGAACTGGTGGTGACATCTAATAGGTGACAGCCGTGAGCCCCAGCAGGCAGACCTGCACCCGTCCCCTCACAGCTTGGGGCTCTTTGGTTCTGGCTTAAGCCCATCACTCTAGCTAATGCTAAAGGCATGATTCAAGGTTTATTTCATTCAAGCAGATCTCCTTGCACCAATCAACCAAGCGTGCTAACCACATTTTTACGTGCAATGAGATATTATTAGGACAAGACTCGCTTTATTCCTCCTGAATTTGCTCATAAATTAATGATGAGCTGAAATGTACTGGCTTAATGCCTCAGCAAGCTGGACATGTTGAGTAAATGGAGAAGGTGAATTTCAGCCAACTCTTGACCTGTCTTCAGTATTACTCCTTCAAGAGAAATTTTTCCTTCACATGGTTAATATTATACTCTCTTCTCAGCAGAAGACATGGGGTTAGATTTAGCTCAGGCACCCCATGCTTGCAGCAAGGACTCCAACCAGGGTTAACCCACCACACCATGTCATCCTGCTTTTGTGCTTACATGTTGTCCCTTCTTTCCTCATCGTTGTGCCCCTACAGTAGTGCTGATTCTCTACACATCTCCCAAACCCATGTCTGTCTGGTGGAGGTTGTCCACAGCTCGGTGCTCTCCAGCATCTTCTCCTCCTCATCCTGCCAAAACCCCAGCCTGTGGCTGCTGCCTCTGTGCTGCCTGCAGGAGGAATACGTTCATTGCACCAAAGTTTTAGGTTAAATCTGAGCTGGTGATGATCAGTACAGCTCCACTGCCTTCAAATTACGGGGGTCTGAAAGGGTGATCAGAGGAATTGAATCTGGTGTCTTGCTATCTCCTCTACTTCTTTTCAGACTGCCCAAACTTTAGCTGAAAACCAGCTGAGCTTCTGGCTTCTCCTACTTAATATATACTTTCTGTATTTGTGTAATAAATACATTCTATAGAAAGAGATGAGTAGGATGTGAAGAGACTGTACCCAAACCATGAAATACAGCTAGAAGCAACTTGGCACTACTTAGATGGAGCTTAACAGAAGAGAGTTAGAGAAGAGCAGTGTGGATGGCAGAGAGACCAGCTCCCAAGGGAAGGTTTAAAGAGCGCAGACAGACAGACAATAAGAAAGCAGGAAGATAAGAAATAAGATAAGATGCTCTGTGTTTATCTGAGAAGCACAGGGATTGAGGTTAAAAAAATAAGCTGATTATGGTAGCCAAAACACTCCTTACTAACTTCTTAAGTTCTTTCATCTTCTGTTGTACCTGCTATTAGGCATCACTGAGGGTAGGTGACTGGGTTAGGGGAACTATTAGTCTGTTTCTAGACAGGAAAAAGTCAGCCTGATTAGCAAAAGAAAAAAAGGAAATTTTTGAGGGATTTTTAAAACTAATTTTCTGAAATTTCTAAATGTTTGACACTTTTAAAACTTAATCACAGTGTCTAATGCTGGAAGAATTCCAATGAACTCTACAGCTCAAGCATTCAACAAAAAATGCCCCTTTTTGTCCAAAAAGTACCGTTCTATTGGAAACCTAAATTCTGAAGGTCTTGAGCAGGCCTGTACAGTGAACTCCAAATTCTTGCTCCTGTGAGGCTGTGAAAACCTCCTGCCTTGGAACACCTAAAACCCAACAGGACTAAATGATCGGCTGGAGGCAGACACTGAGTATACCCCTCTCTGTCTTTCCAGGAAGGGTTATCATTCTGAAGGGTTCTGAAAATGCTTATACCCTTAAGGGATTCGTGCTGGCCACTGAGTAGCTGGGAAAAAACGCAGGTAAAAAGTAAACCCAGCTGGGTTTCCAAAAGGCTGGAAATGAAGGGCCAAACTAAAGTCCTTTTCAACAAATTCTGCCATCCTACTGCAGAATTGAAACCAGGATAATTCCTGAAGTTGGATGGATGCACACATGCACTCATAACGTTAAGGAAAGTCATTGTTCGGGTTTTCTGGTTTTGGCCATGCAAATAATGTTCATACCAAAGCAAAGTCCTGGGCCTGGGAACCAGAAGCTTTTGTAACCCAAGTCTTGGTTCTCCTGCTGAAATGGATACAATGGAGATGATGACATTTACTTAGCTATCATCTGCCAGCTGGGCAGGTTGCTTCCATCAGTGAAAGCTGGGAAAATCTGAAGGCTTCTTAATAAATTAATTCTTTTATAACAAGGGCTACTAGTTTCTGAGGTGATTTAGAGCCTTGTTCTTATAGCTGACTTAACAGCAATTGAAATAAAACTTCTGTCTGAGCACAAGTTGTCCTTGAGACAGTAGAATCTCTTCTGTTTGCAATTTAAAGGATTCTAAAATGTCCTTTCACGCACTAATGACATTTGAAGCTTCTGAGCCAGAAGAACGTTTTAATATAATTGATACTTTGTAACTGATCAGCTTCATTTACTTTCTGCTCTTTTTTCGGTTACACAACCAGCCTTCACAAGTTTATACATTTATAGTAATTTTCCAGTTTTTACTCTCACCCACTGAGATTAACACTGCGTGACTGCGAGTATTATGTAAAACAAAAGAGCAATGACAAAATGCTTCCTTAGCTTCAATGATTTTATTTCATAGAAATATTTATTTTGAATTTTTAAAAAAGCACTCTAGCCTCTGTGCAGCCATATTAAAATAACATAGACCTGCCCAATGGTCAATTTTTAACAATTGCCCCCAAAGGCAGGTCACCTTCAAGGAATGAAAGAAAGGGGATTATCTTGTTTATAACTTGGAGTCATAGAATGGTCTGGGTTGGAAGGGACACTTAAAGGTCATCTAATCTAATCCCCCTGCCATAAGCAGGAACATCTTCAGCTAGGTCATGTTGCTCAGTGCCCCATCCAACCTGGCCTTGAATGTTTCCAGGGATAGGACATATACCACCTCACTGGGCAACCTGTTCCAGTGCCTCAACACCCTCATCGTGAAGAATTTCTTTCTTATATCAAGTCTGAATCTACACTCTTTTAGTTTAAAGCTATTACCCCTTGTGCTATCACAGCAGGCCCTACTAAAGAGTGCCTCTCCACCTTTTCTATAAGCCCCCTTTAGGTACTGGAAGGCTGCTATAAGGTCTCCCTGGAGCCTTCTCTTCTCCAGGCTGAACAACCCCAACTCTCTCAGCCTGTCCTCACACGGGAGGTGCTCCAGCCTTCTGACCATCTTCGTGGCCTCCTCTGGGCCCACTCCAACAGGTCCATGTCCTTCCTGTGCTGAGAACCCCAGAGGTGGACACAGTACCACAGGTGGGGTCTCAGGAGAGCGGAATAGAGGGGGAAAATCACCTCCCTCAATGTGCTGGTCACGCTTCTTCAGACTGGCAACATATCTTAGATGCAGCAGTCACATCTCTGAACCTTCATGGCCTGATCCAGCACCCCAGAGCCATCCTCCATCCTCCCAGCCAGCTGCACAGTTGGCATACAGATACAGCAGATTGCCAGATGCCCTTTTGGAAATGGATGAGCCAAAGGCCACTTTCCCAGTTGGGATTTTCTCAAACAACTCAGATTCTTCCAGCTTTTGCATAACTGGCATGGGAAAGGCGGGTCTCAGTCTTCCCTTTGCTGTTCTGCAGCTGTGCTAGTGCTCCCTGCAGCAACGGGCAGGCTCTGCTCTGAGCAGAGTAAGCAGAAATGCCGACTGAGCCTAGATTGGGGGAATAGTTCTCTGGCTGCCCTTTTCCTGCTCCACTGGCTGAGCCAAGCCCCCTTCCAGTTGCACACCACAGATGGCTAATTAGAAGCATGGAGAGAGGAAATCTGCTCTGTGGCCTTCTGTGCAGGGAATGGACTCTTCGTTACGCAGATGAGATCCATCACTGCATAACTCATTCTGCCTTTACAGCCTGCAGATACAGGCAAGCGGAGGGAGCCCACACGTTGCAGCCGGAGGACGGCACAGCACCTGCGGCTGCAGCACAGTCCTGCCTTCAGACTGGAATCTGATTTTGGGCATGGATAAAGTGGAGAAATGGAGCATGCAAAAGAAGGGAGCAATGTCTGGGAGCAGGGAAGGTGGGCTTCCAGGATCTTTTCATACTGTCCGATCTCTCCTCTGAACCCTACCCATACCCACCTAAAAAATATCGTTAGTGCTATTTAACTTCAAGGCATTGTCACCACCTCTCACCCTTAAAATTGCCTTTTGCTGCTTGACTATGCTAATTGCAATGTGACAATTACCCCTCAGTATAAATTCAGACAATTCCTTTGACTCTGCAAGTCCCTAACCAACCGAGTCTCCATGGCTAATAGAAGGATCCACAGAGCTGAGAGCCACGAGGAACCGTGCCAGGAACTGTGTGTCACATATGGACCACAAATCTCACTCTGAAACTTCTGATGCAGGGAGAAGTACTTGTATTTCCTTCTTCCCTCACAGAGGCTTGAAAATACATCATCATATAGGATTTCAGCCATGTATTGTTCTTCGCGTTCTGTATGTGTGCTGAACAAAACCTGGTCTTCATCTCAATGCAGCAGTGATTTATAAGTAATAAAATGAGAATCAATTTAAAAGGGCAACACAGTGAGATATTTTTAAATACATAATTGCATTTTGGTTTGTATTTCCCTGTAAACCTTTGGATATTTTGTAGAAACACTTCAAAAATGTTAACATTTCATTTACATGAAGAAAAACTCTTTTTTTTTTCTCTTTATAAAGAAGAAATCTTTCTTCCTAAGAACATTTTTATGGGAAAAAAGAACCTACCACAGCACTTATCATCTCATGAAATTATTGCTTGGGTTAAGCATCTTTATTTTTTGGGAAACTGTTTTTAAAAACTCTAAATAAAACCTGCACTTGTGATGGCCTTAATGAGAGCTAGGCGATTAATCTAAACAGAGTCCTCAATGATTTTGCTACTTTCAATTTCATTTTGGCTATGTCTGCACACCACTTGGCTTTGCTTACTCTGCAACATTCTTGCTTCATGCTTGGGAAAATGGATAGCTATGCCTGTGGCCAAGATCCTGTATTTAATCAAGAAACAAGATCACAGAATCACAGAAAGGTTGAGGTTGGAAGGGATCACTGGAGGTCACCTGGTCCAAACTCCTGCTCAAGCAAGGCCATCTAGAACCAGCTGCCCAGGACCTTGTCCAGATGGCTTGTGAATATCTCCAAGGATGGAGATTTCACAACCTCCCTGGGCAACCTGTGCCAGTTCTCAGTCATCCTCGCAGTTAAAAACTGTTTTCTTATGTTCAGACAGAGCCTCCTGTGTTTCAGTGTGTGCCCATTGCCTCTGGTCCTGTCACTGGGAACCACTGAAAAGAGCCTGGCTCCATCTTCTTTGCACCATCCCTTTAGGTATTTATACACATTGATAAGATCCCCCGAACCTTCTCTTCTCCAGGATGAACAGTCCCAGCTCTCTCAGCCTTTCCTCATACATCAGGTGCCCCAGTCCCTTCATCATCTTCATGGTCTTTCGCTGGAGTCTCTCCAGTATGTCCATGTCTCTCTTGTACTGGGGAGCCCAAACTGGACAAAGTACTCCAGGTGGGGTCTCATGAGAGTGGAATAGAGGAGAAAGATCACCTCCCTCAACCTGCAGGTAATAGTTGTCTAATGCAGCCCAGGATACCATTTGCCTTCTTTGCTGCAAGGGCGTATTACTGGTTCATGTTCAACTTGGTGTCCACCAAGCTCCTTTTCTGCAAAACTGCTCTCCAGCTGGGTGGTCCCAGCATACACAGTGCCTGGAGTTGTTCCTCGCCACGTGTAGGACTTTGCACCTCTCCTTATTGAACTTCATGAGGTTCCTGTTGGCCCATTTCTCCAGCCAGGTCTGGATGGCAGCATGATCCTTCAACATATCAGCCACACCTCCCAGTTTGATGTCATCCAGTTTACGACTGCATCTGCAATACAAGCAGTTTCTGACTGACGGGATGAAAAATGTGTGTGCATTGATGCAACGCACTTGTTTAATGTTTGCTTTCAGTGCTTGAGCTAAACACAGATGGTCGGGTTTGCTACGGCCTCTGTGCCGAGGCTCTGCAGACACTTCACTGCCTCCATGCTGAACCTTCACAGGTGACGACCCAAAGGCATCATCGTAATATACTTAGAGCTAATTATCCAGGACTTCAGGCAGTAGGAACTTACATAAGTGTTAACAGAGGGTTGTCATTTTTTTACAGACATTCAGAAATTTTCCTAAGCACAGATAGCTCCTCACTGTGATGCGCTGAGTCCTCTCCCAGCTGAGCCTGTGAGCTGGTCCATGATGGAGCTATTGCCATTTAACCTCCGTACAGCTTCCACTCTTCAGGTTTCATTTGTTTGATCGAGTCTTTAAACTTCTTTTTTTTTTTCTTTCCAACCCCACAAAAAGGCACATACACAGCTCGCAGGTGCAGCTTTCCACCGCTTGACTTGCCGGGGTTGGTTTTGCTGACTGCAGCTGGCTGCCTGATTAAACAGGCAGGAATTCCCATCTCAGTGCCCACAATGCATCTAACAGCTGTCTTGCTCTCACAGACTGCTCTGATTTCGATGAAAATGGTTTTAAATAGCTGTTTTCCCCTCACACCCACCCTTTGACTTCACAGCGATATAATCAGGTCATGATAAACCACATCACGGGTGTGTTTCACTCTACCTTCAAAACCAAATATTTGGCAAGAACAAAAAGTCACAGGTGCATTCAAGGTGCTTAAGGCTTGGAAAATCTGGCTACCTAATTCACATGCCTCAAATGTGAAATTATCAGCCAAATTTAAGGGGCAGCTTTGAAAATCTTACTACAGCAAAATGTCTTCTGAAGATGGGAGGAAGCAGCAATTCAGAGTGTGATTTAGGTGTAGAAGAGCTGAGTCAGGCAGCTGCAGGGTTGTTTAAGGCTGGATGAAGGAGTTGGTACTGCTGTGGTTAAAACTCCTGGTTCCCAGAGGCACGTGAAAATGCCAGAATTGCAGATTCTGCTTTAAAAATATGTCTGTGAGACCTTGGGCTTGTAAATGAGAGTCTGAAGACTTACCCTGGGAGCAATCAGTAATTCACTGACATGTGTCCATGGCCCTGCGCAGCTTCGAGCAGGGAGGAGACAGCAGGTGCCCTTTAGCAGGGAGGGCACAGATCCTTCATCACCACAGCTCGCTCAGCTGCCTTCCCTGAGGGCATCCTCCCTCATCAGCACACCTTCCCAGTCCTGTGCTCCGAGGGTGGGATGCACAGAGCCACAGCACCGTGCTGTCGGGCCGGTGTTCCATGCTGCACCCCATTTCTTTGCCGCACGCCCACAGCAGACGCAGAGGACCACCCCATGGGTGTCTCACCAGATCTGGCTGCATGGAGCACGGGCGACTGCGGAGAAAGAAACAGCAGAGGATGCTGGGCTCCAGAGGGGACTGAGGCATCACATCTCCTATGCCCAAAGGCACCTCGTCCCGCTGCTCTGACACTCTGGAGATGATGTTGCACAAAGAAAGAGGGCAGGAACGGCCAGGGACTATTACAAAGACAGATTTCAGGAAATAAAAGAGATGCCAAATTTGGACAGCCTGAAAGCTACTCAGTGCCACCCTCCTGCTCTTGCCCCCCTTCTCCAGGATATTATTTAATTTGGGATAGCTACCAATTTCATAGCTGCATTTTGAGATCCATGGCAATTCCCCAGGTGGCAGAAATCCCCCAGTGGAAAGACAGAGGGGAATCATTGTCCTCATTCCCGACCCAGACCCGGATCTCTGCCCCAGCATTAACAACGCTGTTAACTTCCAAGGAGTTCTTGGCTCGGCTCAGCACACAGTCCACTTCCAATGCTCCCTACAGTTGACAGCTTCACCCCTATACAGTAGCCATGAGCACAGAAAGGGAGGTCAGATCCCAGCCTGTGTCCTTTTGGCAGAACCCTCCTTTCTGGTTCACTTGCCACCAACAGTAACTAGTGTTTCACAACTTCCTTCTCCGCCACTAGCTCTATTGTAGGCGAACAAAAGCCTTTCTCTTGGCATGTGATGTTGGGAGACAGACGGCACCTCTTTTGCCAGAGTCTATGAAATGGTGGTCTCAGCAGTAGGGAAAAAATAGCTTTTCGGGCTGCTGAGTTTGCTGGCATCAGCAAATGTCGACTTGCAGAATGAGACCGCCCCAGAACGCTATGAGCTGATGGCAGCTTTTTCTGCATCAGTTGTTCAGGGGCAGGAATCCTACCTGGTACACCAAGCATTTCCATGTTTTGTCCAGAGTGAATATTTTCCTTCCTAATTTTAAAACTGCTCCTTAAGCATATATGTGAGTTGAGTGCCTTCCCTTCTAAATAATTTTGCATAGGAACCCCCACACGCCATGGAACTGGATGGAAACTGTTTGGGCTCTGCTGAGCTCATTGGACTCATGGCAACTGCGAGTCTATCCTTACGTGCAACACATGGCTCCACGTCACTCCACGGGCAAATAAATCATAGCTGAGCAGACAAGAGGTCTTGAACCAGCATCTAAATATAT
>NW_010139036.1:0-11570 GCF_000699245.1 Pterocles gutturalis
GGCCCGCTGGGCTGTCAGTGCCTAAAGTGACCCCGGCGTGGTGCGGGGGCTGCCGCTGCCTTCCCTCAGCTCGCCACCTGCCCCGGAGGGCAGAAAAGAAGGCTCTGGAGAGAACTTATTGTGGCTTTTCAAGTACTTAAAGGGGGGCTTATAAGAAAGATGGGGCAGACTTTTTAGTAGGGCCTGTTGCGATTTGACAAGGGGTAATGGTTTTCAAGTAAAGGAGGGTAGATTCAGACTAGATACAAGGATGACGTTTTTCACTATGAGGTTGCTGAAACACTGGAACGGGTTGCCCAGGGAGGTGGTAGGTGCCCCATCCCTGGAAACATTTGAAGTCAGATTGGACAGGGCTCTAACCACCCTGATCTAGTTGAAGATGCAGAGAGGTTGGACTGGCTGACCTTTAAAGGTCCCTTCCAACCAAAACCATTCTATAATTCTGTGATTTGTCTGGGCTTATCATCCTTTCCCTCTTACCATCGTTTCTCCTCTGATGCAATTAATTCTCTTGTACTAATTAACTTGAAGTTAATTTTAGGAAGAATTCCAGACTTAATTTATTTAGCTAGTTTGCAAGGGTTTAAAGACTTCTTGAGTGAGCTTTAAAATGACTCCAGCTCTTTTTGAACTTAAACTTTGGATAAGGGCCTTGAAGAAAGAGTGCAAAAATCCTCAAGACTAAATACATGCTAGTAAAATGAAACTGCTGGAAATTTTCTTTGCACAGCAATAAATTAAGAATCTTAAATGAACCAGAAGTTATTAAATGCCTTGCTGAAGAACAGTACTTTTGGATTTTGTTACTTCTGCTGAAGCTTGATCTGTGCTAAATTATGACTTTGAACATCCAGTGCTTAAGTCAAGAAGAAATAGTGTGGATGGAAATAGCTGTCATGGAAAACTATGCACGATTTTCCATTTTTGTACGCTTTTTTATTGTTTTTTTTTTCTTACTTTCTAGGTACAGAACATACATCAATGAAAATACCTGTATAAGCTTGTATGTGTTTGCTTTTAAATGTTTTGCAGTGCTGCCCAGATTATTTTAATAAAAGCAGTTGTTTCTTAAGGAGTTCCCAGCCTAACTAGATCATAGAGATCAATGAGAGAAGGAAGAAAGAATTATCTTTGATTTTTAGATCACAAAGCTAAGGAAAAAGACACTTTACCAAAAGGTTTTTAGGAGTCAGGCAGTGAGTGCTGCAGTAAATATTTGGAATGAGTTTAGGATATGTTTTTAATTGAAGGAGGAGAAAGTACTGCCCTCTGAAGTAGGTTTAATTTCTGTGTTTGTTTTGAAGGAAAGAAGGGAGGTCATTCAGGTTTGTATGTGCATGGGATTATTTTACCGAATTCCCTAAATTGCATACACAGAGAAAATGAGTAGGTAGATGCCAAGAGAGTTTTATTTAAAGGCCACTGATACTAGTGGAAAGGTTCTTACTGACTCCAAGGGAGCCTGGATCAGCTCTTACCTGTCTCTTTTCTCCAACCAAAGCCAATAAAGGGTTCAGTGTATATTGTAAAGGCAACAACCTGGCAGCTGAAAACTGGGATCACTGACATGTTTTCATAGCTGGCAAAAGTTGTATTCAGCAACACCTTTATTGCTGTGGACTTGCAGTTCTGTCGCTTGTACCCCAAAAGCCACTACTCTTTTGTTCTGTATACTACAGATGACTGAATTAGTTTTTTAATACTTGGAAGGATTTCTGTATAGTAGTAGTGTCATATTCCTGCTCTCACAGGACACTTGCACGTGTTTGTATTGGCACAGTAAGAGTCTCATTGCTAGTTCTGTTGGTTTTATGATCTTTTCCTGTTCTATCTAGAATTTTCTTTTGGTGAATTTTAATTTATTTAATCTATGGGGGGAAATGAAGCTGTGTACAAATATATTTGGGTTTCCAGGTAGGTAAATAAAAACATACATTATTTTCTCCTTTCAGTAATCTTACATGCTATCTATAAATTAATTAATATCTCTACATCTCAAAGTACAACTTGAAAAACTTGCATCCATTTTTTTTTAGCTATATAATTTTGAGTGAGTCAGGCACAAATCCTTACTCTCTAAAAATGTGTACGAGTAATGTTGGCTCTGTGATTTATTGCCATTTACTTCAGTTGGCAGGATTCCTGGAAGTAGCATGGGTAGCATTGGGTCTTGTAGGATCAGGTTCTTTTTATATGGAAAACAAATTTGTTGCTTCGATGAGGTGACTTGTGTATCAGAAAAGTATTGGAGCCCATGATTCTAAATACCAACTTGTCCTCCTGTCTCAAGCATTGCATTTTTTATAAACCAAGTTATGCTTTTGAGACTTGAATGTTTCAGTTACACTAGTAATTAGAAGAGGTAACTCGTTCTAGTCTCTTGTTGTTGCAACGAAACTTAATCTTCTGGAGGCTAACCGAATAAATAGGAATACTCTTTTAAAATTGGCACAGATTGTTCTGTACCACAGTATTCTATTTACACTGCTTGCAGTCAGTGACTCTTGATCTGCTTGTGATTACATATTTTATTAGTTAAGTTGCATGACTGCAGAAAAAGGCAGAGCTCTTTTGAGGCTGACAGACCAGCACCCTGACGGGCGCACGGTAAAAACCAGCTATGCCTTCAAAGGTCAGGTTACACATTAACTTAAGACTGTGTTGGCTGTAGAGAAATCCCAGGCTTGAGTCAGTGTCTTTGGAAGATGTCTTTTGCTGTGTGAGTGTACCAGCTTCTGTTAGCTGTTACTGAGGGATGTTTGCATTGCACTTACTTGTGTGGGGTAAACATTCTTGGTTGTGTTTGGTGTTTTAAAGGGCATCATGAATCAGCCTAATGTAATATGGGTAATTAGTAAGCAGGTGTATTTGAAGCCCACTGTTGGTGGGACTGTGTTTCTTTAATTTTGTATTTGCATCAAAGGCAAAAGACAAGATGATGCTGAAGGATATGAATTGCTTGAAAATTTGCTTTTGGCATTAGTCTTCTTCATATAGGAGGTGCTGATCTGTTTTCAAAATGGCATACAGGTGTAAAGCACAAAAAAAACCCCAAACAACTGAAAGGCATATAGGAGTAGATAACTGTGTCAGGTTATGTTTTTTTCTACAGCTGATTAGCAGCAATTATTAAATTAATATAAACATCTTCTTCCTCTTAACCACAAAGGTCAGGAAAATCTTAAAGGAAACATATTTTGTCATGGGGGGCAGGACAAGAAGAACTGGTAGGGAAAAACCTGAAACTGTTACACCTTACATTCCTGGAATGTGTTCTGATACTTAGGAAAAGTAATTCTGTGAGGTGATGCATTTTCTTGTGATTAAATGTTTTATCTAAATAACAGTCAGTTTTGAAAGTGTGTACATGGGAAGTATTTAAAAACCATTATGTTTTTTAAGTAGTTCTCAATATTTCACCTAACATCTTAATTGGGGAAAGAGCAGTTCAAAAGTAAGTATTTTGTGCTAAATTCTGTAGAAGGCATCTATGGGTAGGTGAAGGTATCTGCAAGGTAGATTTATTTTCCAAGTAAACAGACACTGGTTAGACATATTTCCAGCAAGAGGATAAGGGGTTTTCCTTTCAGTTATCATTGAGCACTGAGCTGTGAAAGTGAAATTTTGCAGAGCTTATCCCTTTCTTTTCTTTTTATCTAGGTTCATCCAAGCCCCTCTGCCTCATTAGCAGTCTTTGTCATATTTCTTCTCAGACTCTCAATCATAGGGTTTTTTGCCAAGGAAAACCTTACCAAGATCTCTTTTGAAGTGGAGCAAAGAAGGAAGACTTTGGGATTTCTAAAAAGCTTATTGCTAATTCTTCTTTTGTTATTAATATGATGAATAAGGAAAAGATTTTAAATAAATGAATCAGTTATTTTTCTGTCTAGAAATAATTTAGCAAGTATTGATTTTAGAGGAATATATATAATCAGATCAGCTTACTACATTGATGATTTGGCTTCTTTGTGAAATAGGAAGGAGATAATGCTATGAAATATGAAGTTCCTCTTGAAATTTGCATTAATTAATTCTTTTAAAAAAATTTATTGTAGTTGTGGGTTTTTTCCTCCCCTTTTACAAGAAAATGGTACTCATTTGTCACCTAACAGGGCAGCTGTTTATTCTGAGCTTGAAAGGATCTGTGCTTCCATGTAGTAACACACATGTGCTTAAATTACAAAGAATTCAGTGTTGTACTCCTCATGGATGTTGCAGCCAGCTCATATGTGTAAAACTGAAACAGTTTTGTGCTGTTGTCATCAAAACAGTATCTTAGGACTTTTTGTCTACAGGGATAGTAACGTTAAAGGTCTGAACAAGTAAAGTGTTAAGGTAATGTAATGTCTAACGGGGTGAGACTCCAAGGCTTAAATCTCAGACCTTCTTCTTCTTCCTTACTTGCTTTATGTGAAAGAGCAAATTTTTTAGACATTTTTTGTATGGTTGTTCTTGATACAGGTAAGAGGTGGAACACTTTTTCTCTGTTTTTATTATTAGAGAAGGTCTAGTACACTACTTGTATTTCAGACTGCCTGATGACTAGTCACATTGTGCCACACTGACACGTTCCTATGCTACAGCCACTGTGTACAATCATCTAACTGTCAGGGAAAGTTGTGGAGAGAAGAATTAGTTTCAAGTGAGTATGTAAGATAATGATATGAATCCTTTGTTCCCCTGGGAAGGGGAGGATGCCACTGGAATGGAGAAAACTCTTGTAATCAAAATCTGATCTTATAAAAAAAAGTTCTTACACTGTTTCCCCTACTAGACTGTTTTATCTTTCTGTAAACAAAGTGGGAAGAGTCTCAGTGAAAACATTCTGGCACCTGGGTTCCTGCAGCTAGCCCATCTCCAAGACAGTGTTCACAGAGCCTGATGTTTGGGGCTTCCCCTGTGTGGCCATGATGCGCCTGACCCTGTGGAGGGGAGCATCCCGTCCGGTGCCGAGCCACACAGTGGTGTGTGATAGCATCCAATGACTTAAAACAAAAAAGGCATGGAAGAGGAACAAAGTGAGAGGGAAAATCAAAGAGAAGTCAGCTCTCTTCAGGCTAAGTGGGACTACTGGGCTCTGTCCAGGGGATTCCTTCTAGGTCTTTGGAGAGCTGTTTAGGATTTGAGAGAGTTCTGCTTAATGTTGCCTTTAAACTACATAAGTTTCGTGCATCCTTTAAAAGAAAAGGACATGGCATTCTGAAATGGTGAATTTCCCCCCAAAGCTTAACTTAGAGTTACTGTGCTGTTCTGTAAATGTTCCACTAGCTAGGAAGTGAGGGGTTTTCTTCAATGGAGAAGATTTACCTCCATAAGGATAAAATATGCATGGGAGAAGCATAATAAACACTTGTCAGCAAAATGGACCAAAGTTCATGAAAGAATTGTCCAAGGGTATTAAATCCTGTAGCTTTGTTGCTGGAGTGATGAAGATATAACACAAAACCCCAATAATTTTAAAGGTTTATTTATTTTAGCACATGTCCATAGCAACAATTTGCATGAAGTTCCCTTTCAAACCTCTTTCAGGTTTCTGAGAATGACAATCTGTGTCTTGCTTGATGTGCTCAAACAGTTGCCTTCTGACAGCTGCAAGGCTGATAGTGAGACAGCGTGTGCTGATATTCTGCACCACTTAAGCCTCTGATATTGGATGCCCTTCCTCAAGGAGCAGAGTACACAGGCCTGCTCTGTGCTGCTCCTGTTCCTAGCTATGAAGTACTTACATGTTCTTCATTGTCTGAAAAATTGTGTTGTGGGGTTGGGTTTGTTTTTTTTTTTTGCATGGTAGGTTTATAGATAGTTGTCATACATGTTGTGGTACATAGCACATTTACTGGAAAAATCTAGTTTACTTCTCCTTGTTTAGTCAATGTAATTGATCCCTGTCTCTTTACCTTGCCATTTCATTTGCCAGAGCAGCATCTCTAGAGATTGTCAGGACATTGACACATGGGATTATGGAAGGAAAAGAAGTAGAAAAAAAGTTAATTTAAGACCTTGTTAGGATCCAGGTAAAAATTAATTTAGTCAGCTCTCTTTCTTCCTTCTGAGGACAGGGCAACTTCAAGAAGCTATCGATAATAAGTGACATGAAAACTGTAGGTCACTGGAAAATTGTCTTGGGAAAAAACATGTTAGAGAAAGTATATTTTCACTAAGTTGTGTACTTCAGATATATGCTTATGTGTATTGTTAATCAAAAGAGACATCTAGTTCTTTATATGTTTTTGTTTTAACTGATAAAAGTTTTCTAAAGTATTTTTTCCCTTCATCTGATGGAGTCTGTGTGTTTAAATGCTTGGTTAACAGAAATACTGAATACTGTCGTGTATGAAAACAGTCTGTGGCAGTTACGCTGGGATACAAGAGTGTCTTGCTCCAGTTCAAGTCACAAGCTGGTATGTACATCTTGCATTTGTGAGTATCTTCTCCTTCCTGCCATGCTACTGTAATGGTAAAGTCTGCTTTAAAATATATTGTCTTCTACCTCTTTTTTCATGTTGGCTATTTAAATACTACATTTTGTTGTTGCTGATTTGTGCAACTTCAGTTGTTTCTAGCCCATTCCAGCTGCCATTTGTGGAGTACGGACCATTCACATAGTGGACACAACATTTTTGAAAAAAACTGCAGATTAATCTTCTGAAGAAAGCAAATGCAGATAACATATTTGTATGGCTTAACTTCATAAACTCTCATAACTGGTAAATGTAATGCTATGTGTGGGTAATACGCCACTTACTGCTCTCCATTCACAAACTGACTTGCAGATGTTTTCTTTGAATATAGTTAATTGAGGTAGTTTAACATACACCTGAAGTTCTTAGGATAGATGTTTTCTGTGTAGTGATGCTGAAAAAGAAACCCACTATTTGTAGAAACATTACTGTATTTTAGTAGAATGTCAAGATCTGTATTTTTATAGTTCACCTGACTTGTGTTTTTGTAAATCCAGTAGCTGAGACTTTTTAATATGTCCTGCCCTCATGTCGTCACATTGGCTTTTGGAAAATAATTCTTAGTTTTTATGCAAAGACATTCAGAAGGCTGCCTATTTTTTTCTGAGTAGTGTGCAGTATGGCCACAACTCATTTTGAAATTGTGTAACTACTGGTAACATACAGCTTCCTTTTTAGCAATAACCAGGAGTTCTTATGTAGCAGCTTGCATCAGTAGGCCTGGTGATTTCCAGGAGGCCATCATAGTTATTTCCATTTTATAGTGTGGAAACTGAGGCACAGATCAATTAGATTTGATTTTTGTCAGCCTATTTAAAGACACGTGTTTCAAAGCATCAAGGACTGAGAATTTGGATGTACATAGGTGTGTTTGTGCAATGAGTTGATAGTCCCATGTCATGTAGACACAGCAGATGAACTCTTGATTCCCACTCCAGTAGAAAATCCAGTTTTTAGACTAACCTGGTTTTATTCAGTTGGTTGCCAGATCTTGCTGGCCTTTGCAGTCCTACCTGGTTACAGCCTTTCATCTGTATCCATCAAGAAAAACTATTAAAATTTTCAACCTCTTACCTTACTAAACCGATATGGATGTAAGCTAAATGACCGTGCGTCCCTGTTGGTTTTTTAATCTCTGTATCTGAGTGTTACAATGCAGTATTGTGCTCTCATTAAGTTATTTCTCTTGAGACTGCAAAGAGAGCCACATTGTAACTGAAACTATGAGTGAGATTAGGTTCTTTAGTGATTTATTAGCTCACTGGTGAGATAATTAATAACTAATAATTAAGGAGTCAGGCAACTTTTTCAGTACTCTGGTCTGCAATTGCTACCACATCTTAGCTACCTAGGAAGGTTCTGATTCCAAATGGCACTGATAGTTCAGGACCCCAAGGCAAAAATGCTCTCTTAGTGCTTTCTTTTTCTTAGTGCTCTTCCCCACCGTTACAAATAAGTATTTGAAAAAAATCCATCTAATTTCTTTACAGTTTGGTATTTTTCCTGAGAGGAGTGCCTTGAAGATTAAGTGGTAAATTCAGTCCTACCTTTAGCTATATTCCTTTATGATTTATGTTTAGTTTATTTATATAGCTATACAGCATATTGAGAAATAGGTAAGAACAGTATAGATAAGTCTCTTAATTTATTACTTCTTATTGCATGTTAGTGTGACAAAGTTGAGTGTTTTCTACATTTTTTTCCATCTCAATACTCAAGGGGAAATAAATTGAAATGGCCTGTTCATCCATGCAACAACTCATTGACAAAATGACAGGAATATAATCGATTGGTCAAGTCAAGTCTGTTCAGATTAAATGACAAATCTGTTGATATCAAATGGAATGTGTTGAGTTAATGCTGTGTTAAGCTGAAAGTTATTTTATATAATATTATTTTCCCATGCCATAAGAATAGCTTGCTGTTATCTTCTTCTACATGTTGAGTATATAAAATAGCACCTAGTCTTGAGAAAGTTTTATGTTTTTACAAAGAAGTCAAGGCTATAGAGCAGAAGCTAACTTTTTGGCTTTACCTGTGTACAAGTGTAGGTCTTACTATCAGTTTTGTCTTTTTGTAAATGTGTATGTGTCTGTAATAAAAATAATGCTGTTATTAAAAAATGGACAGAAACCTTCCTTTTCATATGCTAAAAGTGTTAGTTATGAAAATTCATTGTAAAAGTCTTGGTTTTTTTAAAGTCCTCTGTCTTTTAGGAAGGTAGAGAAAGATTAGGAGTGAGGAATGGGGGAAAAGGCAAATTCATGCCCTGCTTTTGCCTGCACAGAGAATTGCTGTTCTGGTTCCAGCATTTAGACAGTCATAAATCATTCACTGTATCTGTCATTTCCTATGTCATTTAACATATGTTAAACGTCTGAGTAGGATCAAGCAGGCAATAAAAATGAAGTAGTAGCCTACAGGCTTTTCTTTCAAAAACTAAGATAATTTGTCTGTAATGGACCAACCAACCAATCTGTAACTCTTCTGTGGCAGGCTTGGTATGGACCTCTCTGCTCCTTGGTGGAAATGGCCTGCCTAATTTGGCATGGTATTAGTTCATGAGCATAAGATGAATTGTTCTTTCAGGGTTGTGGTAGAATGCAGGTTCCGTTCTTCTCTTTCAAACCTCGTAACCTGGGTCACCAGCCACTTTCACAGTGCATCCCGGCATTAGACATGGCAATAGTTGGTGTCTGTAGATGTTATTTTACTAGCACAACCTTGAAAGGTGTCTGCCAGCTGTGCCACTTACATAGAAGCACAATACAGGTGGGAAAAAAAAAAAGTTATTTACAGTTTTGTTATTTACAGTTTTGTTATTTACAGCATATAGTACTTGTGGATCTCCACATACAGAACTGAGTTAGAGACATAAGAGTGTGTGTCTCTGTAGATAGATGTGTGTGTATATATATATATATGTGAATATATATATATGGTGATTTTTTTCCCCAAATTATTATTTCATGTAATGGCATGTGGATCTAGTGAGCTATGATTCCATTAGCAAGTCACATGGTCCAGAAGGAACAAGTTTGTACAACAGAACAATTGGTGCTGCGGTCCTGGCATGCAAACTAAAATCATTTGTGAAAGAGGCAAGAATGGAGGGTGTGTTTATTTTAACTACATCTAGTCTGAGCACATAGACTAAATGACCATTGACTGTCAAAGTTTATTTCTGGAGTATTTTGGTTTCATTTAATCCAGAAGGATTCCAGTTGGTGTGTACTGAGACCACTCAGTCATGCAAACCAAAGCACTGTAAGTAGTGAACAGCTAATCAGTATGCCTTAAGACCCACAGGTTGCAAGGAAGCTGCTCAGAAGTTTAAATCTAAGAATTTGTGTCAAATAATACATTCTATGATGTCAAAGACCAAATGAGTCTGTGGTTGCTTGCTAGTTTCTGTTTAAAGTAGTTATTCTGGTTTTCAGAAAAGCAAAAAAAAGAAGAGTTTGGTTACCTGAATCTTTTATTTGAGTTAATCTAGAAAGCAGTTGAGTTCACAAATGTCTTTAATCTTGCAGCTTGAAACTCTTGTGGAATTTTATTATGTAAACAATGAGGTGAAACTTGTTGAGAGGGGAACTTCTCCAGTGCATTGACTGTAATTGTACCTCTGCAATTGCAATGATAAAGAAGTCCAGCATTTGCTAGTCTCAAAAGAGTGGTAGAAGATTCTACTACTGGAATGACTTAAAAAGGCAGAGAAGTTTTGTCTTTTAAGCCATACTACATGCACATTGTAGTCCCTAACCTCTCGCCTCTGGGGCGGAAACTCTGGTTCTGAATTGTACTCCAGTTTCTAAACTACTCCACTGTCACAAAGTGTCTCTAAGCTTTGTGGGTGCTTTCCCAGAGTTAATTCATTTATGTGGCTGTCCTAAACACTGGGTGGGCTTTGGGAGAATGCAGGAATCAATTTGACCTGTTCAGCTGCAATGGAATTAAGTGTCTGATAATAATTTTCCTGGTGGTATTTGGAGCTGGAGACTGTGGTGTGCAAGAACAAATACCCTTTATGTGATCTTGGAGACTGCTGGTCTGTTTGCAAGTCTTAACAGAGAAGGCTGCCACTGCCCGTGTCTTCTTCTGTGTCTGTATCTGTAAGTCTTCTTCAAACCTCTGGGTTTGCCCTTGTCTTTCTGTGGTGTTCTATGCCATTGCTTTTCTTGACCAGTCAGAGGCAGCCATTCACAAGTTCTGTGGTGTTCTGAGCTGACTCACTGAGTCTGTTCAAGGTTCTGCCATCTAAAGGAAAGCTCAAGACCTAATCACTTATGGCACTATTTTCAGTACCTTTTGTTTCTCCAGGCTTGCTTGGACATTTATGTGGGAATGATTTTAGCATTAGCATTTTAAAGTATTCATTGATTCTGATTTCTGGGAGGACAAAATAAAGGGGATTGGAAATGGCCAATTGCATCTCCCTGTTTTTTTAGTAACCACTAGCATTCTGATATTTTCATTGTAATTATTCTGGGTTGTTTTCTTGCTAGTTAATATTAGTGCTTGGCTTTCCAGGTATGATCTATTATTTTCATTTGTTTTCTTCTGTAGGCAAGTAATTTAGCATAATTTTCCCACAGTTTTAGGAAAAAATTACTACATGAAGGATTTTAGATTTCTAGATTCTTTTACTCCTGTCTGTTAGATCTGAATACTGTCAGATTTGCTTGCCTGTAAATTACAATACTGCAGTGACAATTCTGTGTTCAAGGTGGCAATGTGCTTGTATTGGGAATTTTTCCAGTCACTCAGAGTGTTTAAAAATCCATTTATTTTTAATGTCTTGTGTTCTGGTAATATTGGAAGAGATTGGGAGTGGGTGAGTGCATAATTGTTTAAAACAGTATTTCATTCCAGTGAGGCAAGGTATGTCTTAGAAAATGTTGGCAGTATTTTGAAAATTATTAATAACCACTGATTCAGTGGTACCAGATAGTGCTTTCATGTGAGGCACATTTGTGGCCACCAGTTCAGAAGGAGCTTTTGCTACACACTGATAGACTTCTTATGTACCAAGATTTTCAGCATTCAGTCTAATTAAAACTAGAAGACATGGGTGAACTACCTGCATCATAGAATCATAGAATGACCCGG
>NW_010139037.1:0-1379 GCF_000699245.1 Pterocles gutturalis
AGACCAACATAGAGGTTGGGTGGGTGCCCTCCAACAGCCCCAGTTACTCCAGAGCCTGTCCTCACCACTGCGGGTTTGTTACAGAGCCACCCAGCTCCCCCTTGTCCTTGGCCGTGGAAGAAGTGAGCGAAAACTCAGTTACGTTGACCTGGAAAGCCCCGGAGCAGACGGGACGGCCAGGCCTGGATGGATATGTGGTGGAGATCCGCAAAGATGGAAGTAGGCTTGGGCTTTCCTGCCTCGTAAGCATGGAGAGCTGGTGTGTTGCTGCGGAGGCGCGGGACAGAGCAGGGCAGAACTTGGCAGCACGCTTCCCTGGGCACCATTCACTTTTCTTTGCCCAAACAAGCTGATTTTACATGGCCATAAGTTCATTTTAAATGGTAATTTTTTGTCCATGTAGGGGAGAGTGTTCCCATTGGCTTCTTTAGCGGGGGGCTAGACCAAATCTAATGTCACTGCCATGTCCAGCTAGAGGGTGGAGGAGAGAGCAGCATACCCACTGAGGATGGTCTCTGATGAACTCCAGCTCTGCTGAGACCTGGGGCTGGGATGGTGATGCAAGATCTCGGGAGGAATAAGCTGCAGTTCTCCCATGTTTGCCCCAAAGGAAGTGCAGAAGGAATTGAGATAAAGGTGGGAGGATGAGGGAGGAAAGGGTCCTGGGCAGCACAAGAGGGGCTGGCATGCGCGCTGCCCAAGGGAGATGGGGCTTGAGATGCCTGAAGGGAGGATGGCCGCAGTGGATGGAGGTGGGCTGGTGGGTGGCAACCATTATCTGTGGTTCTCTGGTTGCATTGCTGGTTGGTGGAATGGGGTAGGCAGATGAGACTTGTGTTTTGGGTGCTCTCTTGAAGCTCTGCTTGGCTTCGGGGTGAGAGTGAATGACCTGTGTGGCTGGGGGAGTGTGCAAGGGGAGGCTGGGACTGGTGGGCTGGGTGTTACATGAGGCTGGAATGGTTTGGGAGACCCAGGTGGTCCGTGGGCCTTGGGGAACTTGATCTCTGACCCTTGGCTGTGTAACTTGCAGCAGGCACGCTCGACACATGCTTGGCTGTGGGAGGCTTTCTTCACTGGGCTGGGGACTGGGGAGATAACCATGGCTGGATGGGATGTGTGAGGAGGCACTTGCATGGGACAAGGCAAGATGGGGCCATTCCTGGAGGGTGCTGGCTGACAGCCACCCAAAGGTCACAGTTTTGGATGCTCTCCTAGCTTGCTTTGGGCTTGACTGGGTGACAGGAGAGCTCTAGTCATTGAGTGATATCTACATGGGTTTCATGACTGCTGCATTTGGGCTGGTGCAAGACCCTGGTTGGCTAAAATACAGAGAGATTTGAGTAAGGACTGGTTTGAGTAATGCCAGTGGTGAAGGGAAA
>NW_010139037.1:1410-4026 GCF_000699245.1 Pterocles gutturalis
TTTGGCTGGTCTGGTGGCATCCGACAGCAAAACCTTCTTGGTTTGAAGGTGCACATGGCGGCTTAGCAAACCTTGGCTTACGCGGGTTGCTTGCCTGGGATGCTCAGTCCTTTGGTGACCGGGACAGTCTGTTTTCTAACTGAGAAACTTCTCAAGAGGCTCAGCACGTTGCAAGGCTGCATTAGCTGGGTGATGGGAGAGGGCTTCTATGTCTTGGCTGCGGGGTGAGTTTGAAATGCCCCCTTCCAAGCAGGAAGAGCAGTTGGAGAGGTCGGTGGCAGGTGATGAGCAGAGCTTGCCTGATGAGGAGAATGGTCTTGGGAGCACGGTGAGCCCCAAAACGTTATCCTGGGGCACAGAGAGGGGCAGACTGGCTGGCAGGGTGGTCAGAGGTTCTGAGCTACTTCCAGAAATGCACCTGGAAGGTCAGCGGGGACCACATTTGCTGACCTAATGCCTTTTCTTGCTTGCAAATAGCCTCCTCAACTGTTGAGCTCCTGCTAGCATCTTTTACCCCATGGTGCTTGGCAGGGTGGGATGGCCAACCTCCCCTATAAGACACCTTCTTCTGCTGGTGCCCCGAATCCAAGCCCAAGCCCCACCAAGCCTTTGGCAAGGAAGGAATTATTTGCCTCTGGGTTTCATCGCCTACAGCTTGATCCTGCTCTTTGAAGGAGGGGGAGGGGGGGGGGTGTGTGTGTCCGTCTGTCCACTGCATGTCTGAAGTGCTCTGCTGGGTTCATTGTAGGTACAGACTGGACAGCTGCGAACGAGGAGCCTTTTCTTTCCACCCGGTACAGAATCCAGAAGCTCAGCTCCGGTGACAAGGTCCATGTGCGGGTGAAGGCTGTCAACGCCAGTGGTGCCAGTGTCCCAGCTACTTTGGAGCAGCCAGTCCTCATCAGAGAGATCCTCCGTAAGTCCTGCCATGCATAATTCCAGTGTGCTTTGTCAGCAGTACAGAGAAATCTCAGCGGCCTGAGCAGCCCCTGCCCTCTCACACGTTGCAATCAGCCTTTGACCTAGATGTTATTCTAAATAACCATGTCCAGTTCCCTTGGGGTGGCATGGAGTAGCTCCCTGACCTCAACTCACTGATCTTGCAGATGGCTTTGGGGGTGAAGGGCTCAAAATGCAGAGCCACGTTTTCCCGTTTCTTTGCAAGACCTCAGGAACAGTCTCACTTTCAGCACATCTCCTCCCCTTGACCATGCTTGCATCTCTGATGTGCCATCACGTACACACCAGACAGCTTTGTTTATTTAGCTACGGGAAAGTCGAGAGCTGGTGGTGTGGAGCATGGGAACTTTAATCATGCTGAACTCGCTAATGAATGGCTTGGTCCCCATGCTTGGCAAGACTTGCATTCCTCCCGGGGTGCTGCGAATGTGCAGAGGCTAATGTATGATTGGAAGGCTGGCTTTCACTTATCAAACAGCAGATATTTTCCCTTTACAAGGAATTATTAATGCACAAGCTTTCCTGTTACTCAAAGAACACATCTGATTTTTCAGCTGCTTAAAAATAGTAACGACAATAACAAAAATTGTTCCAGGAACCATCAGCTTTTCATAGGAAAAGGCTTGGAGAAGGCTACCAGACTCTGGAAAGGGTCCTGCAGGGTCCATCCTCTCAGTCTGCTTGGAGGAGGTGAAGGCGGTTGGTCTTTGCTGCCGTGTTCACCTCCAGCTCTCAAAGTCACCCCACCACACCTTGCCGGACTGGGGAAACTGAGGCACACAGGACGGGCAAGAGATGCCAAATACACAGCTCACGTTTCCCACTTCTAGTCCTGTGCTGCAGCCACCAGTTCAAACCCTTGTCCCTGCTGCCTGAGCTTTGTCCCAGCCACGTGTATGTCTGAGAGGTGCAAAACCCAAAGAGCTGGAAGAGCCCATCTATGACTTGCTCTTGCTCCACGCTACCGGGGTTTTTTTTCTCTTCTCATTTTTTTCTTTTTGCTAACTGAAACTCTTCATCAGCAAACAGCAGTTGTCTGCTTTTGCATTTCATTTGAAGTACAGCCCTGTGCACACTGCCTGGCTTTGCTGAGGAACAAATTAGCCCTTAATGTTCCTCTGCCACCTTGTGTCCACCCCAATGGTGTGGGTGAGTGTCGGGCGCACAAGTGCGCTCCTCTCTGCCCCATCTATGACTTTCTGGTCTTCACATGTTATTTTGACCACATTTTGTACCTCTCACCAGTTCATTTATAGCATCACACGGATTTTAAATAGCAGCGACACAGACGGCAGAGAGTTTAAAAACAGGTGGGACGAGTGGGTTTGGGAAGTGGAGAGAGACGAGGAGAAACCAGATGAAGATTCAGTGTGGGAGTTGTGTTTTGCAGAGAGTTGGGGCAGAAAAAAAGTGCCTTCCCACCCGCGACAGCATGTCACCTGGGCCACCGACCTCAGCCATGTGAACTGGGGAAAACACCCATGAATTAACATTCCTCCGTGGAGGTCAGGTTTCTCTGTCCTGCTGAGACTGATGAGCCCAAGTGGCAGCATCGATGCACGGATCCCTGGAGCAGAGCAGAGACCGTCTCAGCTGTCGGCGGGGCCATCTGAGACCGTGGGGCACCTCCCCATCCTCCCCAGCCCACCGCCGGCG
>NW_010139037.1:4057-9090 GCF_000699245.1 Pterocles gutturalis
TTAGACATCGCTCGGTCTTGGTTTAATTCTGGCTGTGCCCCCTCCCCAGAGCTAAGCTCTGGCACGTTTAATCCCGGCAGAGACACACAGCTCTTTTATGAGAGGCTCACGTAAACCCACAGCCTCTCCAGAAGGATCACCAAGTGGCTCTGAGCCGGTAGAGTTACACAGCTGCTATTTTCACCCTGAGAAGGAGACACACACTCCATCAGCATTCTCCAGTGGGTTTTCTGCTTATCTTTGTTATGTTCCCTTGGGGATGTTAGCCTTCATTTTAAGCCTGGGGCTTTCACAGCTCTGCTGTGAGTAACCGTGCACCACCTTGGTCTCTCGATGGCCTTGAGCATGCAGTGAAGGTGAAGGTCTTGTCCTTGCTGGAAGTCGGGTTGTGTGCCTCTGGAAAATTTGCTTTCTGAGCTGGGGGAGACATATTTCCTAACTGGGAGATATTATTCTCTGCCTTGCTACCATGCTGTGCTGTGGCTCTTCTGGTTCAGCCCATGTTGATCTCCATGGCTTGGGTATAATGAAGAGGGCGAATGACTGGTCCTTCAGGGTGGTGCTGTTGGGTTGGTGACCTGGTATCTCAAGGATGGGTATAATTTTGGGTTGTGGGCAATGTGGTAGGATGGCATGGCCCTGCAGGGAAGCAAGCACTGTCCGGGGGAAGAGGGGATGGCTGTGTTTCTGGGTGGGATTTCTTGATGGCCAAGCAGGGGGATGCATGGGGTGGGTCAGCCAGTTGGGGTTTGTGATTTCCTTGGCCCCACAGCTTGACTTTCTGGTCCCCAGAGCTCCCAAAGATCCGCTTGCCCCGTCACCTGCGGCAGATTTACGTCAGACGTGTTGGCGATGCCGTGAACATGATGATCCCTTTCCAGGTAGGTGGGAGAATTGGGATTTAACCCCCCAGGCTTCTTCACTGCAGGTTATCTTCTGCAGTGACATTTTTAGCCACCATGACATGCCTGGGTCCAGTTGTGGGCTGACTTGTCCTGATCCCTGTGTCTCATGGGCTAAGGATGGGAGATGGGGTGGGAACCCCTCTCCCATTCTTTCCAAGCTCTCATTTTTCTCTTGCTAAGTCTTTGTTGGTGGTGTTGGCAACGGGACAACCTCAAGTACGCTAGGCCATGGGCTAGCTATTGCTGCTGTCTCAGCCCACGAGCCCTGTTAGCTCATAGTCCTGGCAGGGATCTGGCCACACACCACAGGACCCCACAGTGGGGTTCCCCTGGGGTGAGCAGCTGCCTTTGGAGTGGGGCAGCCTCAGGGCTGTGTGATGGCGGGGGCAATGCTGGCACTGGTGGGCCAAACTGGAAGTCCTATCCTCATCTGAGCCATTGCATACTGTCTGGGGTATCACCAAAGCATCTCCACCAGAGTGTCTGGGGTGGCGAAAATGAGCCCTGAATCACACTGGCCAAGCAGAGGGAAGCGAGAGGCAGAAAGCTGCCCCTGCGATGAGGGACATGTCCACGCCACGTCTCAGAGGTGGTTGGGAGTCTGCACTGGCCATGCTCCAGGCATGAATCAGCCCTGGATGCTGAATTCAAGCCCCTGCTGCTAGGCTTGAGCCTGGGTTCAGTGCCTTGGCAACAAGACCACAGCTTTGCCTGCAAAGCCCTCGGCAAGCAAAGCTGGGCTTGCTCCATGAGGACTTTGGTGGACCAGCGTGTTCCAGCATCACGCCTGGAGCCTGATGGCTTCCCATCAGTGGGGCTGGCAGGGATTGGCTGTAGTTTCTTCCCTGGGGACTGCTGGATGGGAGAGGCCGTATCCAGGCCACTACTGCTTGGACAATATGGGGTGGCTCTGCCTACCCCTCCTTCCCAGCAGGACCTGTTGGGACCATGTGCTTCATGTGGCTCCTAACCTGCCTGCACGGGTTGCTCCAGGGAAAGCCGCAGCCTGAGGTGGTCTGGACCAAGGCTGGCCAGCCCCTGGATACCAGCCGCATCAACATCCGCAACACGGAGAAGGACACCATCTTCTACATCCGCAAGGCGGAGCGCGGTGATTCGGGCAAGTACGAGCTCACCGTGCGGATAAACGGAGCAGAGGACAAGGCTATCCTGGACGTCCGAGTGATTGGTGAGGCTGGGGATGGGACCCTGTGGGGTAGCTCTGGGGCTCATTTCTGTCCCTTGGTTGGGGATAGCTCTTGTTCTGGGTGGGATGGGACAGGGCCAGCAACAAGGCAAGGGTCTCCGGGGTTCCTCTTCCAATGTGCGAAGGATCATGGAGGTGACATCCTCTGGTTGGGGGTGCAGGGTTTCTGCCAGCCCATGCCCATTGCAACTTCTCATGCCTCGTGTGCTGCAACAGGGTGAGAAGAGATTAGAAGCAAGGTGCAAGGGATCATCAAGGCACAAAATGAGGGGGGAGCAAATTAGGATGGCACCCTGTGAGGGTTTGTATTTGCAGAGCCACCGGGCCCCCCCCAGAAGCTGAAGCTGGTGGACATGTGGGGCTTTAATGTGGCCCTGGAGTGGAGCCCCCCAGCAGACAACGGGAACTCTGAGATCCTGGGCTACATGGTGCAGAAGTCAGACAAGAAGAGTGGAGTGAGTCTAGTGCCCTGGTACTGGAGATGCCCTGATGGGAGACGAGGAGCTGCACACCCCTGTCTCCCCCCATGCCTTCACAGCCTGCCTTTTCTCACCACTCTTTTTTTTTCTTTTTTTTCTTTCCTCTCCCAGAAATGGTTCACGGTGCTGGAGCGCTGCACCCGCACCAGCTGCACCGTCTCCGACCTCATCATTGGCAATACGTACTCCTTCCGGGTGTTTGCGGAAAACGCCTGCGGGCTGAGCGAGACAGCAGCCATCGCCGCTGGGGTGGCCCACATCAAGAAGACAAGTGGGGACAAGACCCTGGCTATGGGGTTGGGGGCGGTGGTGGGCAAGAGGGGTCCAGTCCCTGTTGGGGCTAGTGGGGCTTCCTTGGTGTGGTGTTGCTGCTGGGCTGGTCCCCAGGATGAGCCCTGCAGGGATGAGGCTGTGTGTCCCCAAGGCAGAGGTCCAGAGGTCCTCTGCCCTCCTGCTAAGCCTCCTTTCTCCTTTGGGCAAGGCTTGTGCCATGGTCAGCCCCCTGGGAGGGATCAAGGCATGGACATCCCTGGGGTGAGATCGAAGCAGGAGTCAGGAGGGTGAGGAACAGCTCTGGCTTTGGCCCCGCAGCTCAGGACAAGCACAGGAAGATACCTGCAGTGGTCCATCTCAGGGCCAAATCTCTAACCCAGCGTCCTTCAACCCTGCTCTCCCTCCCTCCGTTTCCATCCTGCTCCCTGGTAACATGCAGTGAGTTGGGGTCTCTGCCACCTGCAGATCTCACCTCCAGCTCCTATTTCTCTGCACTGAATGTTGGGGATGGAGAAGGAGATCCAGAGAGGTGCCTGGCCTGGATCTGACACACTGCACTGAGCATGCATCATGGTGTTGGCTTGCAGGCTGGCATCTCCCCTGTCCCCAGCAAGGATGGGACACTAACGTGGCATGGTTGGATGAGAAGGGTTTTATAGACAGGCCAGGTCCTCGAGTCAGGCTAGATGCTCTCTGGCTTATTTTGTGAGGGAGCAGAAGTGTTTTGGGGTACCTTGGGCTGAGTTCCTGTAACCATACACTGGTCAACCCAGGAGCCTGAGCTCTGACTCAACCTAGAATAAATTATTTTCTTAGAAACTACTTACCAGCCACAGAAGATCCCCCAACGGGACATGATGGAGCCTCCAAAGTTCACCCAGCCCCTCACAGACCGAACCACCACCCGGGGCTACAGCACACATCTCTTCTGCTCCGTCCGGGGCTTCCCCCAGGTCAGTGGTTCCCCCATGGACAGCATCACCTCACCACAAGCGGGGTTTTTGCAAGGTGGCTGGAGGTGTTGGGATGTGGTTGGTCATGTTGGGTTAGGGTTGGATGGGGTTAGGGGCTGCAGCTGCCCTCCGAGTTGAACTGGGGCAAGTTTCTGCATGGAGATGGGAGACTGGTCTTAATTCAAGCCATGTCCTGTTGCCTTCTGCACTGGGGGAGGAAGTCTGGAGCAGTGGTTAGGGCTCAAGAACAGGAGATTTAGCTCTTCAAATGAATTCTGACTGTGAATCCCACTGTGGCCACCAGCTTCAGGCAGGGCCAAGGCAAAGGCAGAGGAAGGTGGCTGCATTTTGTGGCCAGTTAGATGTCTCATTTCTCTCCCTGCTTTAAATAAATAAATGCTGCTGCATTCCAGCCCAGAATCATCTGGATGAAAAATCAGATGGAGATACGGGAAGACCCCAAATACATAGCGATGATCGAGCAGGGCATCTGCTCCCTGGAAATTCGCAAGGCCAGCCCTTTTGATGGGGGCGTCTACACCTGCAAAGCTGTGAACCCCTTGGGGGAAGCCTCGGTTGACTGCAAACTTGATGTGAAAGGTAAGATTGGCTGAGGAGATAGAGGAGCAGTTCTCTTTGCCTCTTCCTATTCTCACTTTCACAGCAACGTGGTTTGTCCCTGTTTTGTGTTGATCCTTGTGACGGGGGAGTGTAAGGACACTGGGCAGCCCTGGGGAGCTGGGCTTTGGGCTTCTTGGGTTTATGGTCTTAAAGAATCTTGAAATCACCTTCTCTCATTCATGGCCAAAGAGTGGGGAGGAAACCAGAAGCTGCAGAGCCGAAGGACCAACGGTGCTGGTTGAGGCTGGGACAGTCGCTTGCTCCTCGCTGCGTCCACCAGCACTTCCCACAAGCCATGCGTGGGGGCCGTGCTGAACCCCCTCCACTTGCACCTGGGTTCTTCTGATTTATGTCTCAGGATCCTGCCCAGACTTCCCAGCTCACATATCCCTGCCTCAGCAGAGCACCCAGCCCAACCCTGTACGAACCCCACTCCGCTGCCCCCCGCCGACGCCTCTCCTGCGTGCTGCAGACCCGCCTCGGCATGTAAGAGGATGCGTGCCCACCCACACACTGTACGCGTGTTCCTCAAGCAGCGGTGTGTCCTTAGACACGTGTCATCTTTATTATTTCTCCTCCTGTGACTTCCCAGCAC
>NW_010139038.1:0-50567 GCF_000699245.1 Pterocles gutturalis
CTGGCTGGGGAAACAGCGGGAGGAGCCGTTGGGTGTAGCTCTCCGGGGCCCAGGCGGGGGTCTTCTGGTTTCTCAGCCGTGTGGGAGTGCTGGAATCATGGTTTCAAGCTCTTTGTCTGCGGCAAGAGGGTCAGAAAGGCTTTTTAATTCTCCTGCGGCCATCTGGTGCAGAGGAAGGGCTGTAAGGCGAACAGGGGCCTGGCAGCAGGTGCCCGATCTGGCAGTGCAGGGTATTGGGTGTGTGTGCCTGTGCTCACCTCAGGGCTGGGGGAGACCACTGCATCCTCTCTCGCTGTAGTCAGAAGATGGAGATGTTATTTTTGGCTCTTACACAGTCTGCAGAGTGCAGTGTATTTCTGTCAGTTGTCCCATACCCTTGCATTTAAATAAAAGTGTGATGTGACAAGCTCAGAATGGAGTTTGATCGTCAGTCCTCAGCTCTTGGATCACCACTCGGAAATGGCCATTGCTATCAAGGCATTACAGTCCTATCCCAGGAGGTAAACATTTGTCGTTCTATCCCACCCTTCTCATAAGCAAATGCTGAATGAAGTTTCAGTGTACATATCTCATATTAGAGAGCCAACATCTTTTTTCCTGAGCTTCAAGAGCAGACGTTCCAAACATATGGATGTAGTTATCCCATGTATGATGCTAGAGCACACTTTGTTTCCAAAGTGAGGAATTTTACTCCTCATATCAGCCAGCTTCGGATTGTTAGATTACTTTTTCTCAGGTTTTTAGAGCATACTACTATTTCCAAGGGCTCATGCAGGTTTGGTGTACCTGTTATCTCTGCAGCGTGAACGCTGGTTGTGAAAGTGGGTTTGTAGGATCAACATTTGGTTACAAATGCCTTAAGTACAGCATGGATTGAAGGCAGCGATAGTGGTAGAGTTCTCAACAGGCAGGATGTGTCGATGTCACTGAAGACAGCAGTGTTTCATAGCTTAGCTGCAGCCCTTGCACCCTTACCTGTTCTTGCCAGAGGAAGCTTTCCATTGTTTTTCCTCATCATTCTACCATGCAGTCTTTGGAAGACACTCCATTTCAGTGTTCAGCCACAGAATGCCACCCTGTTTGAGACCTGCTTATTAGGCTCCTTAAGTGCAAATGGATGCCCTCTGAGGAGAGGACTAGTCAGAGTTGTGAGCTGAGCAGACCGGAATTTTAGGGGAGGGTTAATAGTAACACCCACAGTAAAGGCAAGCTGTGCAAAGCATCTTAATAGGATAAACGACTTAGCCTAATTAAACAATGAAACATTGTTCTCCAGCATGTAGTATAGAGGCATTAGCAGATGGTATTAAAAAGACTTTTTGCCTTTCTTACTGCATGAGCTTTCTCTTGACCTGATTTTTGGAACTGGGCAGGTGCAGTAGAAGTCCCATGAATGAAAGGGTTTCCACCTATTGAGACCTACTTCTGTATTACTAAAAGCAATGGATGGCAGACTGCATCTTCTCCCAATCTAGCTGCTCTGAGCTGGTATCCTTATCTTGAATACAGGTGGTGAATTTTCAACCTACTGGATCTAGGGATATAACAACAAATCTGGCAACTTTGCTGCTTTCTCTTTTCCCTGTTATTTAAGGGTCCCGAATTATGAACGTATGAGGGGGGTCTTGCTGTGTTTCAGTGATTCCATACTGAGAAATGTGTCTTTATAATGTCACCAAAGAGCAGTTCCTGTGGATGGCCATTTTTCATGCAGGCATAAACCTGATCCTACCTAGAAGGGGTCAAAGCTTGTGATGCTACAGCTGAATGTAACCGAATTACTGCAGTGCATAAGCATTTTGTAAAGGAAGATAGTGTACACTCTTTATGCTTATGTCACCTAAATGGGCATAATAAATAAAATCAGTACAAGTTCTTCAGTCAATGATTCATCAGCAATATATTCTTCTAAGTGTGTACTGTTGTCACAGAAATAATTGCCTTGAATGACAAAACCTCATATATTGCCCTGAACAAATTGATATTCAGCTGAAGGTTTCACAGAGTAACCCAGAAGAGATTATAAAAATTGCCAGTGTATCTTACATTTCTTCATAAATCTGCCTCTTACAGTTGCAATATCTGTGGCCAGTAACATTTTGAAATGTGTCAGTCTGGTTCAATGAATGATTTTATTAAATAACTTGAAATTTGGTGGGGGATAGACTTACAAATATTCGCTTTTGCCTATATATGCCTATATAAAATAAGTAAGAAACAATTTGCAGCAGTGATACACATTGTGACTCCTATTTCAGAAAAGCACAGCTAATTGGTGCATATGGTATTTAATTCTTTTGGCTTTGTTTTTACATACAATTTCAGCAATAGTACGTGCAATGACATCCATAGCTCAAAACCAGACCCATAGAATACGCAGTTAGATACTAGTTTATGTCGAAAAATAAGCTTCATCTCTTCAGCAAATTGTGGTGCAGCAGCAATGTAAAAGGTGCATAGGCCACCTTATGGAACCATCAAATGCATTCTGAAAGCGAGAATTCTGAAATTCCTCCTGCTGAGTAGGGGAGAGCCCTGCACCTTTTTCTTTGTAACAGTTACAAAAATTTGTAGTAATTTTTATTGTCCTGTAATGTGTACTAGGTGCTAGCTGCCCACAGAACAAGATGAAACAGCCTGGCCTTGAGTTTAAAAATGAACATTATCGGAACAATGAAACTAACTCTATTGGAACCCATAAAATTACTCAGACTGAAAAAGTAATTTTATGGGTTCCAATAGAGTTAGTTTCATTGTTCTGATAATAACATAGGTTAAGGACAAAATTACTGTAGCCCAAATCTTAGGGAAACTCATCACAACGGACAGTCAGATTCTGGGCTTTGCTGATGGTGAACGGGCAAAACAGTTTCATATCTGTAAGGGAGGCTGAAAGACCAGACTCCATGACCTCATGGTTAGGGCACTGCTGAGATGTGAAAGATGTGTTTCCCTCAGGCAGAGGCAAGAGTTGAATGCAGGTCTGCCACATCCCAGTGTTGTAAGAGATCTAACCACTGAGGTGTTAGTTGGAAGGTGATTCCCATCCACAGCTCCTTTCTTTGTTTTTAGAATGTGGTCTGCTGGTGCTTTGAGTATGTCTTCAGGACCAGGTTTCTCAAGGAAGGTAGGTGCAGAGAGCCTATTTGTGAGCTGGGGGCCTAGACTAAAGAGAAATGCTGATTTATGCAATTGTGTCAAAACTTAGGGGATTTTGTGTATGCTAGGAGTTCAGGTAGATAATTTTAGACTCAAAGTTTTAGTCTGGTGACCTTGTAATCTACTAAAGGATTCATATTGTACTGAGCACTGCACAGGGACAGTGTAATACGATGCTGGTGTCAGAAACCATTCACAATTTCACACAGAAGATGAAATGAAATGATTTGGCGGTTGTGACTTGGACAGTGGTAGAATCAGAGTGTTGAGCTTCAGTCTGGCTTGTAACCCTGTATCCTCTCTATCCTTTTCAAGGATCAAATAAAAAAAAATCAAAATGAATCCTTTTCTTGTGTCTGGATTTCCTGATGCCTGTCTCTTTATGCTCAGGTAAAAGAACAAGTGTTTGCTGGGAAGAGGATACTGAAATAAACTCCTACCAAAAATCTCACCACAGAGAGGGCCAATAGAAAAGTTGAATTAATCAATGAATCTCAGTAAAAAAAACAAATGAAACCCCCTAAAAAACTCAAAAATGTTTGCATAGTTGGCTGGTGCTGATTTCCTAGAAAACTATACAAGGTAGGATGGTGGGGAGAGGACTGATATTTCTTCTGGAATTCCAACCTTATCCTGCATTACTAAATAAGTGCCCAACAAGAAAAGGATGGAGGATCCTAAAGTTGTCTGGCTCAATGGAGAGTGAAGCTTCCTGTGATGTGGAAGTCATGTGGGAACTAGTTAGAATTTTGCCCTTTCTGAAAGACCAGGAAGCAGGCTGCGTGTCTGTTTCTGCAGTGGCTAATACCTTTTACATTTAGAAGCAAAGATGCTTCAAGTTGTTTCTTAACAGCTCCTTCAGATCGAGGGATGAGAATGTGGGTATAAAAGGTTTTAATGGATATATGTCTATATGTCTAGCAAGAGATCTGGTTGTATATAGCCACCTTAGATCTGCAGTGCTCCAGAATAATGATTCCTGATCTTGGCTTGTTCTTTCTATATTCATGCATAGTTAGAGAGAGACATTAAAATGTTCACACACAAGTGTGTTAAACTGTAGAGAAGAAAGACTTCTTTATTACGGCTTAATATTGAATCTGTTCGGGAGAATGCTTGGCGTCTTTTTAATGAAGACAGATTCTTTCCAAAACATGTTAGAAGAGGTGACATCAATTCATTGAGGAGTAATCCCTCCTGTGAGTTCTGATTTATGTGAAGTAAGCAGTCCATTTGAACTTGTCTTGTAATGAGAACAGATTATACTCTACAGGCTGGACTTTGTGCTAAAACTGACGATAGTGGGAGTACAAGAGTGTGAGAAACCACTCAGTTTGTGCAGTTCATCAGTGTGCAACAGAAACCTTCATCTGATACACAGTTACCAAAAGTCCTTGCTCCAAGGCACTTCAGGATTGAGATTATGAAAGATGGCCTTAAACCCTAAGTGCTACAGAATCACTGAAGTTCTGCTGCAGTTGAGCATCTTAGGTGACGGATGCAGTGCAACGCAAAACGAAGTCCTTGGTGGAAGGAGAAGAGCACAGCTATGGAGAAGAATAGTACATGGCTTCACGTGCTTCAGAGAAGCAGCATCTTCATAGATGGCTGGGAGAGGCGGACAACGTGGAAGTGGCCTTGTTTGCTAGACCATTGCCTGATCAGCTGGAGGGCGGTGGCAGCCCTCAGGTGCTGGTTTCACTGTAGCTGGTGTGCAGAGGTGGCCTCATGGGGAGATGTACAGGAACTGGACAGTTTCACTGGGACCAACCTGACATGGGAATTCAGCTGGATCGGGAATAAAAGAAGCTGCAGAGTGGGAAATGAGGCTAGATAATGGTGATGAAAAAGAGATGCAAATAAAACAAAATATGCTGATGGCACATTAAAGATCTAAGCTATATTTGAAAGCAACGCCGATTCCCTGGGGCGCGAGAGTGCGATGGAGGAAGTGATGTCACAGTTGTTCACGCTTTGGATGACGCCATCTAGCGGCTGGAGCGCTTTACCTGCGGCGTCTCGGACCTCTGCTCAGAGCTGGGGAAGGTCACGGCGCTTGTACCTCGTTTGCCATGTCTTTGTGCTAAATTTGTCATCAGAGGTGCCTGTGCATTGTAACCGTGGGTCAGCCTCATCTTGAGTTTCAGAGGAATAACTTCTACATGTCGTAACGTGATTCACATATTGACACGGAGCTCAGCAGCTGCTTACCTCTGCCTAACTCGTTGCGTGACTCTGGCCTCTTCTCAAAGCTTAGCAATTTAACTGGGCCCCAAAGTGATCTCTAATAAAGAGGCTATTGAGAAAGAAAATCACCTGTAGCAGCAAGGAATGTATGCACCACTAAAAGGAACCGCATGGTGTCACTCTTTTCCATAGTTAACACTGCATGAAATTCAGGAAATATTTAGAATGTTTACTCTGTCGGTATCTCTTTTTGGAAGCATTACTGTAGACAATTGGGTAGTTGCAGAGCTGCTCATGTAATGAAACATGTCTTCCTCTTGAAATGAACCATTTTCTGTAATGATAATTATATCAATATCCTGTGTTACTCATTGCAGTGCCTTGGATTCTCCAAGGATGAGGCTGAAATTTAGAATCTGAGTAGATGTGGATCTAAACTGTGGGCAGACGCACTTGCTGAAGGCTGCAGCACTGCTACATGGTGTAACTACTTGTTTCCTGGCTCCAAAACAAGTACTGGAGCAACTGCTGTCTCCTGTATGGAAACTGTGACCATAGTTTTTCATTTTATGAAAAATATAAAATTTAACACAGAATTATTGTTGCAGCAATGCTATCGGGTCTCATGCATAGACTGTCCCGTTCTAAATTGGGCACTGCGTGAAAGCAGGATGAAAATACCAACCTTGACCCATTTAATCAAGTAATAATTGCATTTCTGTTTTATTTTCCTTCGGTATAGGGTCTTAAAACTTAGTGTACTATTTTTGAAAACTTTTCTATAAGTGTCAGTGGAGGATTATTAAGAGTTGAGTCATTAACTTTTACACCGTTCGTTTCCATTCCTCATTGTGAAGATGCACTTTTCCATTGACAAAATATTTCAGTCTAAAATGTTTCTGCAGGAAAAATGGACCCTTGCATAGCTTGGCTTGTTTTGAAATTTTTTTCAATAACTTCTGAACTATTTTCTCCTTGATAGGAAACAGTACAAATAAAAAAAAAAATCTTAAAACACAATCTAGTGATGACTGGGATAGAATAGAATAGGTAATTGGAATGTCTGGATTGGAATTTTTATGAGAAAGGTCTGTTTTCATGACATTTCCAGTCCTGGCTTGCAATGTAAAGAGGGTAAATTAATCTGGATTTATAATAGTAGTTGAAGCCAAAGGGGGCAATATCTGTTTACCCTAATGCTGAACTGGAATCGACAGGCACCATGCTTTTGGTTGACTGTCACAGTAGAATCAAAGGTCTTAAGTATATTCCAGTCAAGAATAGGGGCTGAAAGGGGCCACTTGGATCATAGAGACCTGTGCCCTACAAATGTGTGCAACCATTTAATAGATATTTAGTCCTCAAATTGCACTCTTCACGCAGAAAAACATTTCCTAACAGCCTATATGAAATTTACGATCTACTTTACAAAATACTAAAAGTTGCAAAATCCGCAAAGCATTGCAGGAAAAAAAAACAGAAGAGATTAAAAGCATTACTAGTGATTTAGATCCTTATAATAATGGAGGATTAGGTAACTGAAAACATTCTGTGATCTCAGGACAAAACCCTTCTTGCATTTTAGAGAGGCAGCCCCTCCCCAAAATAATTCCAACCTGTGTGACTTGAGGTACATTGCTTTTTCACCCCAATATACACTGATTCAGAGTTTGTAGTTGGTAAACTGTCCATTAGAACCTGGTGCTTGAAAAGAAAATGAAAATCCAAAAGAAAGGGTTGGATCTTTTTACTTATTCCACTTCATAACAAAGGAAGGTGCTTGTCCAAACTCAAATGTATGTTTCATATCCCCTCCTTATTCTCCATAGTTCAAAGCAAGTTGATGAAGAAAGTTTCAAATATGCAAAATCTGTTACACGGAGTGGGAAGATATGTGACTGTTCATGACATAGTTGCTGTGTTAGCTGTCAGGTTTATTCTTTAGCTATTAGGAGACAAAAGTCCTCCTCTGGGACTGGATAACCAGAATACTGTTAGCAGGACCGGGTTACCAAAAACTGCTCACTGCCTCTGTTAAAAGAGAGTAAGAGTAACTTTTTTTGTTGTTGCAAAATACATCAGTTGACGCTAAACTAACCTTAAGAAATAATCTGTCGGAATTCTGTATTAAAAAGAAAGGGATGTCTACCTATTATCTGTACATTGAGGTTTCAGCCATCAGTGATGGTGTGACAAAACATGCCTGTGGGGAGGTGTACAACGTATGTGCGTACGTGTGCACCTTTTGCTGCTTCTGATATTTTTCAGCCTTCGTGGGTTTTGCAGAATGTGTTTAAAGTTAATGTCATGCTGTGGCAGAAGCAGCTAGAGGTAGAAATTTGAAAGGAAGTAGTTGCTAAAGACCATCTTACCATTGGATGGCACTATAATCCTTACTGCTCATAGTTATCACAACCCTGAATAATTTGACTCTTCATAAGAATTTTAGGTCAAGCAGAAACTAATAGGGAAATAGTTATTGGAAAGACTTTTTTATGGCTAAAGTGATGTTAATAAAATAAAATTACATTTGTAGAGCTGGCTGTAGTTTTGCAGCATTAGATTTTAGGAAGTCTGTGTTGAAATCTTGCCAGGTTGCTGTTTTCTAAATAAAGATTTCAAAATACAGTTGGTTCTGTCATGTGGGACTTGGGTACTGTGTGCTCCCTACTGTCATAAAAGATGTTATGGGTATGTTTTGTGATTATAGGGTATTCTACTCCAAGGCTTTCACTCACTGTTTTATGCTTTATGCAGTGTTTTATATGAATGAATGTTTTCAGCAATAATCTTTTTTCCTTACAGCAGCTATGGCATATCTGAGTTTGGAATCACCTTCACCTGTGTGTCCTAGTGCTACAGAATGGGTGAGTGCTTAACTCTGCAGACCTGTAGTCTTGCAAGCATAAATGTTTTTCACCTCAAGTTGAAGACACAAGTGTTCAAGGGAATGCCTGTAGTTAATTCAAAATTGTGGCTGCTATTTTTACATATGCAAGGAAGCATTAGCTTAAATTTGAGCTATTGATACACCATTAGTTTAAAACCGAAACAGTTATTATCGGTATGATCATAGTGTAGTATGCAGCGCAAGCAAGCCAGTTGCAAATGTACCTGAGTTTTCTGTAGGGTTTTGCAGTCTGTTCTGAGTTCATTGCTGCCAGTACACTTAGTTTGAAGCTAAGTGAGTTATATACATGAACCACTGACTAGAGTTGAGGCTGTGTATCCAAAGTTGAAGTGTTTGGCAGCAATACTGACCTAGCCTCACCTCCTTTGCCACCTGCTGCTGGTTTCTGTGGTATACCACCCCTTCAATTGTGCCAGCCCAACTATTTATGCAGCTGCACTTGGAAATGGAGCTGGGAATTAATCTACTTAAAAAAAAAAAAAATACTAGCTTTTCTTCTGGGTTAAGTTTCAAGCAAGCTCAGGTCTCCAGTATAGTGAACCACATGGCTACACAAACAATTTTTCTAAAATAACAGAATACATCGATGCCACGGCAGGAAGATTTCAGAAGACAAATATCAGTGCCATAAGCCAGTATTAACAATAAAGACTTCATCTTGAGACACCACAACTAAATCTATGATTTCAGAGTAAACCTTTTTTCAGTAAAGATGAGGTCATATTTCAAATTATTCTTTTTGGAGCTACTTCCATATGCCATCTCCTGGTAACACACAGATGTCGTATGGGCCCTGACAAGCACAGATAAACATTTCTGAGCACAGCTCAATGTTGAGCTTAATATTTTTAACAAAAAAAATCCTCCATAAGTAAGATTACTGTAGCAGCAGAAAATGCCTTTATGTGGAATGAGTGCACTGAAATACTTTTCACCTAGAAGTAGGTGAATGAGAGCCTTCGAGTTTCAGGTAAGCCTCTAGGTGGAAAACATAGTGATAGGAAAATGAGAGTATGTCCACTTAAACCACTATTTTATTGAAGCAAGTGTGTCTGTTTTCATATTGTCTTGTAAAGATCAATTATTTCTGGAGGCATATCTTATTTCTTTTGTAGTGTGTGAGTTTTATCGCTCTTAATTTATTTCCCATAAAGGAATAGGAGCTGAGATCAACTCCTTTTCACTTAATCCAAGAAGGGCTCAATAAAACTGCTTGAGAAACTAACACCACACTTGAGATGACAGTAGGTAGATTTACACGTTGCATTTCCCCAGCACTGTATATAAACAAGTATATTGCAAAATATTTTTTCCAAGTCAGATATAGTAAAAATTTCAAACCTGGCCTAGTTTGATAAGCAGACAAGCCAGAAAAATACTGCTGCAGAGCAAAGAAACCTCAGTGCATGGTTGGCCTGGGTGACTACCTGCCAGGAGAAAAGGGACCTATGAAACTTTCTTCTAACGTATTATCTGAATCTTATCTACTCAAACACTTCAGAGTTCAGGAAGAGCAGCCAAAGTCAATTCTTGCTTGGAGTGTTTAAAACCAAAAGTAAACAGAAGGGAGAAGTTGTGCGTGTGCAGGAGGAGGTGTTGGGGTGGAGAATGGATAGGGTGGTGGGATTGGGAAGGGAATGTTTTAACCTACGTAGACTCTTCTGAAATCTTTTTGGAAGTATACACTGTTTTCTCAAATGACAATGAAATTGCACAACACATAACTGTGGTGGTGGAGAGCTGCTGGCCTGTATCCAGGGGCCAGTATTCTATCTGATCTCAACAGGTAGATGAAACAATAGTTAGTATAAATTATAGAACAGCTTTGTCATTACTGTATGCTAGTTATATTGTTCTGCAAAGCCTGAAAAATGCCATATGAAATGTATAAAACAGAAGCTCAATTTTCAGGTCTTCATCTGTTAGTATTTTAAAATATTAAAAAAAACAACACCCCCCCCCCCACAAAATTCCAAGCAAATAAAAGTTTTGCACTCCAAAGTGCCTGAAATCCTGTGAACCCTCACAGTGTGCAGTTATGCTGGTCCAGACACAACAAAATCCTTAGTATTTGAGGAATATTTTGTGAACTTCCCCCCTCTCTTGCCATCTGAGAAGAGGTGCCTTGATGTTTGCTTTCATCCAGATCTGTCTGATGGTTGAGAGATTAGTTCTCTGCTCGGTGGATGTATCAAGGATTTTGAGGTAAAGGTAGGGATAAGCAATGAATATCCACTCTTGCCTCTCGTTACCTTCTCCCAGACACATCTTCCATTCTCAGTTCAGCACCTTGCAGCATTGACTTTCCATTATAATGTCTATGGGGGTATGTCTCCCCATTAATGTGAGCATCACTGAGAAATCAGTTGGGGAAAAGAATATTAAGGGCACAAAATGTGTTGGAGCAGGGAGTGAAAGCGTTCAGATGAACCTAAGTAGACCTAAATGGATGAAGATTCTCTGATATTCTCAGACATTCTCTTCTGGTGCTTCAGTACCTTCATTATTAGATATTTTCTCCTAGTGACAAACCTACATCTTTATTTCTAGTTCTGCTTGTAGCTCTATTCATGCAGAAGGCATCCTAAAATGAGTTTTTTTCCAATGATAAAATGAGTGGAAGGATTAGTCTCTATATCTTGAAGGATTATGTATTTTTATATAGCAGTAATGGTAAGTGATATTCCAAAATTATTTTCATATCCTATTTTTACATTTTAAACATTTTGGAGCAGATACTTTGGGCATCCAAATGCATCTGTAAAATGGCAATGAGACTGATAAGCAAATGCTTTAGGAACCTGAATGTTACTGTATTATCTGTCATGGGCACATACAGACATTAGCATGTACCTGCAGTAGATGTAAGCACAGTTGTGCCAGCTGCATGTGTAGTCAGAATAATGAAGAAACAGCTTTATATGCATTTTGAACTTAAATTTAAGCGTTCAGCTTCTTTAAAAATCAGTTCCCTTGTCTGTGGCATCAGGCAGTGAGCATACCCCATATGAATCATTTTTGAGTGCTCTTGCTAAAGGATTAAATCACAAGCTCTCCTTATTTATAAAGGAAACCCTTCCAGCAGGGATTAATCTATGTTTTGTAACTGATAAAATAGGAGGAAATTTAACCGAACCAATTTATTCTGGTTCCTATGAAAAATATTTTCTGTGAAAACATAAAAGCACTTACAAAATGTCAACATTTCACTCCTATCTGCATGTAGATCAATATGGATGGGTCGCAGTAACCTCTCAGAAAGCAGGTCTGCATGACAACCAAAACTAATATGTATCTAAGCTTCTTTAAAAAACCCACAAACAACCTTTATCCATGGAGTATTTGCTCCCAACAGGATAATTTACATCAGATAGGTCTGAATGATTTTGTATTAAGATAGCTTCTTTTAACTTCGCATTGTAGCAGAAGTAAAACTTTCATCAGTATAGACAGGCGTATTTCATCTAGAAATTCTGCATTGCTTGTTGTTTCACTTTCCTTCTTTGTCAAATGGCTAACTTACTATGATACTTTTAAACATTTTTAACAGGCACAAATGTGGGAAAAGTTCTCAAATCGCATGTGTAATTACCACCACTGTATGCAGTACGTTTAAAAGACATGTCTGTCCCAGGTGGTGGTATGAACGGTAGAGACGCCAGACTGACCCAGAAACATGGTGCAGCACACTTCTGCAGATACTGCAGATAGTATTTGGCAGCTTTAAATAATGTAGCTTAGATGTAGCAAAACTCCAGTAAGCCCTGCCTTCCTGCCCCATTTCTGATAGCTTCACATGTCTGCCATGATTCAGCAATACCATTTCTGGGTAGGGTGCTAGTGCTCTGTCAGAAGTGTTAAAAGTGTATGCACCCTTTGTGTTATCTGAACATACCAGAGATTTGTTTGGAAATTAAAGTTACAGGCTCTTAACTATTACAAATGCTTTTGAAAAGGTTTATTTTATTTGCATTATTTGCAGGACTCTTAAGAACTGAGACAGGAACTCCACAGGACCACACATTATTATCCCTTTGAAATTTGAAATTCATGTTAGACAATCCAGGATTAACCAAAACTATGATAGTTCTCAAGTCTTAAAGTTTCTGGAATGTGTATACAGACATCATTTTGCTACCTGCCATCTGGAAATCTCTGGTATCACTGCAGAGTGTCTGGTTTACATTTTGTGGGGTTTGTATATAGTATGTTTTGCAAGATGTTTGCTGGATCAATTCCAATTCTTTCTCCAAAGCTTTAAGCGTAAGGAGATTACTGGGAAAACTGACATTGATCCTCTTGGTAATGGGGTCAGGAGTGCCAACTCTCACCTCCGTAGCAGATATCACATGGGCTGCCTTCTAGTGCTTATTATAGAAAGCAGTTGCCACTGAGGCCTGCCCCATGCTGAGCTGTAATCAATAAATAGTATGTTGGTGGTGGTTCTTCATGTTAGATCTTATTTAAAGACTTCAGTATCTTAAGCTGCTATGCAGTATTTGATTGTTTTACTGTTGCATATTTCATACTAACAGCTGTAATGTTGTGATTTACAAGAATATTGGTTCACATGTGACAGGACAGAAAAGAAAAGGGGTTCATTGTTTCTTTTTCTCACTGGGTTTTTGCACTTGTGTAACTGAATCAACTCCAGTAGTGTTACTCCTGATTTCAGTATGTAATAAGAATTAAGCTATTAAAGAATAACAGCAAGAGAAGAAAAATTATGTTTTCCCAAAGGAAGAGAATTAAAGGGTGAAGAAGGAAACAATGCTTAATTAGGTCCACTGAATGTGTACTTTGCTACAGAAATTTAGGCTCATGTGGATTGCGTTAAGCAAAAAAGCTGCCCACAAGAAGAACCAAATGACGCTGTTGGGTGTTAGCTGGCCACTTGTTGACCAAAATAAAAAATGAAAACTTTCTTTGTCACCTATAGATCATGAACATTTGATTGACATAGTGCCCATGTGCAGTTGTTGTGCAAAGAATTCTTTTATTGACAAGTTGAGAATCAGATGTTGTAGTGCAGAAATTTTATTATCTATAAACTATGTTTGGATCAATTTAGAGAACTTCATAGGTACAGGTTTAAATTTGGTGAAGACTTGGCTGTCAGTTCTGTTATGTATATGTGTATGTATTTGTGTGTGTGTATAAAATCTTGCAAATATATTTCTACCATCAGAAAAGAAAATTGACAAATATCAAGAACAACTCATGAAACAGAAGCTGTGAGAATTTCTCAATACAAGAAATTGTTTCTAAGATAAAAGTATTCAGCATAAACTCTCTGTGAAGGCCTTTGTTCACATTATTGTTTATAAATATTCTTGCTTTTTTGATTATGAGGTTTTTAGTACTTTGTTAATAAAGGCAAGCAGTTACTTTTTTTTTTTTGTCAGTCTGCTGCTTTTTTTTTTTTTTTGTGTGTGTGGTGGAATTGAATAGCATTCATATTCCCTGATTGTAGGCACATCTTACATTCCAAATACATACTCAGCTTTTAATTACCTGTATGGTAAATAGAAAAAGATGGCGATTTAGGGCTAGACGCGTTGACTTGTGTTCCAAGGATACTGCCACTTTGTGTTGACCGTGGATTAAGTAAGGACAGCTAACTTCCCATTTAGCTATCCAATTTATTGTGCACAAGTCAATAGTATGAATTTCCACCTCTCTTCTTAAAAATAAATTCAAAATTCCTGGTTCTTTGCCCCAGTAATATACTCCCATTTGTGGCAGTTTGCTGCTGATTTTAATGAAAATTAAACTGAGGTCTTATTCTAGGTTGGGAGACTTTGACAATAATTTCCTTACAGCAGTAATTCATTTGTTGTAATAAAAGTGCCAAGAACTCCGGAAAGGAAGCGAGCAAACAAAATTCATTTGAAAGGTTTTTGTATGACTGTGCGTGGCTTTCAGAGTCAGCAAAATCAGATCAAATATTCATTTTTAAAATAAAATTTCATAGTAATACTTTATAGTTGTTTCCAGAGCCATGTTAACAAGGGGGATTTGGCTGTTTTGGGGGGTATTTTTTTAACAAGGAAAGTTTAAGATGGAACAAGGGACTTCATTTTTGCTACAGCAAAGCATTTTCAAATATTAGAACATCTTGTTTTATGAGGTGAAAAATCTCTGCTGCCAGAGCATAGTTTTGAGTGCAGGAAAAGGCAATGTCTTCACAGAAAATTGGACTGGTTTTGAGTGAAGAAGCATACAGATCTATGAAATACATTCCACCATGTAATATTTCAGTGGATCACAAAAACCTGTGGTTCAAGGTGTTATTTTCCTTATCTGAGATGGAAATATATAGCTAAGAATGATTGAGTACTGGTTGAGAATTTTTTAGCAAAACATTCTTTGTCCAAAAATGCAGTTCTCTGTTTAAAAATCTGCTTTGTTAGAAGGGAAAACTCTGGTGGACATACCGTACTTTTTACAAAAACTTTGGAGATCGAGAGTGGAATTTCTAGTCCAAGTGAGAGAATGTGAGAGACTCTCCTGTTTTGGAAAATCAAAAGTCCAGTGGTTAGTGCTGTCCCTCACAAAAGGCGCTTTAACTTTTGCCTCCTATGCCTCAGAGAAGTGCTTTGAAGAAATGGCAGTTTGAAATTTGGCTGCTTATAGATGGGTTATGTGCTCATGTTCTCCTCTTGGAAAAAAAATTTGAAGGTCTTAACTTTGTTCCATTCCAGAAAGCAGATAAATGTTGATACTTGAGGATTTTTCTCTTATATTTTTTCTTGTCCAGCGATAAGTAGTTTAAATAGTAGTTTAAATACAATGGCTTTTAGCCTCTGTATAAGCTTACCATGCATCTTGGTTTCACTCCTCCTTCTCTGGGATATGTACATATCATCTTTGTCTTACATCTGTTGCCCAGATGAACGATGCCATGGGATGCGTGACCCACCTAACAGCTTGAAATTCTGGCATTGTGTCATTGGTTGCAATAGGTGGGGCTGTGGACACCCAAAACTAAAAAATGTGTGTTTGGACAATAAGATGATTTGGGCTTGTTTTTGTTTAGGTTTGCACATTCTGCACATAAGCCATTGGTCCCAAGTAAATAATGAAGAAGATAAAATCCATTTGAAAAGTTATTCAAAATATCATAGAACGTGACAAATTAATGATTTCACAAGCGGCATCCAACCAATTGTTTTTGCAGTAGAGCAGTTTTTTAGGGATTAGAGAAAATTCAGACTGTTCTCATGCAAAATCCAGCTGAGGTGAACTCAGAATTTTGCATTAGACCGTAAATGTTGAATAGTTTTTGTGAATTATTAATTTTATTTTTTCACTCCCGTGAAGTAGCTTTTATCAATGTAAAGCCGGGAGTGGGAGAAGTACACTACTATTGCCCAAACAATGGTAAATGCTCAATAATGAAACTTAGTTCAAATAGCAGTGGCCTAATGAGACGTGAAGCTAGCAGAATATCTATTACAAATTAAGAGATTAATCTGTGGCTACTTTGAAAATATAGTCATTAGGGCTCAAACTAAGGCCAGGGAATAAAAACTTACGATTATAGTTTAAATGTTATGAGATTAGGAAACTTGTGTTTCACAACTACCTTTAATTTTGTCATTATGAAATAATGTAAAGTTGATAGGAAATAGTTTTTTCCACATCAGGCAGTGCGATCAGCTCTTTAGTAACTAGGAGGAGAACACCAAAGGTGCTAAGCATTGTGATGCTTAACAGTTCAGCAACTGGAAGAGTTAACCTGCTGGGTGGTCCACAGTGTGGATTCTCTCTGCCTGGTCAGGGAAGGTGCAAATCTAGAACACCAGACTGCCTCTGGGGTAGTCTAATACATACTGAACCATAGGTACATAAAGAGTGCCCAGGTGGGTTTGTGGGTGTTTAACTCAGACTAACATTTGTGAAGCCAGAATAAATTTCTCAGTGATATGAACTTGACAAAAATTCACTTTAATTAATACATTTATAGAAGTGAGTAGCTTATAGCTCACATCACAGAGGCTGTCCCATGACCAGACACAATGGTATTTTAGCAGTACTGGATTTTATCACTGAGAATTTTATCAGTTGGCATAGTTAAATATGCCTATATTGCTACTGCTAATTAGCAGATTACAGAGATAATGAGAAAACTCAGATATATGAGAGATTTATTAGCCATGGGCACCCCAGTTGAAACTCTCCATGGAACAGATATCTGTACTTTGGGCAGGGCGTTTTTTCCATGCAGAGTGGGTATGCTATTGTCCATATTTGTCTAATTTCAGCCTAAGTAGTTCCAGATTTCAGCAAAACATAATGTTTGTGAACTTTTTCCACTTCATGTCTCTAATGACTGGGTATATTCAGCTGAACAGGGATTTGAGCACTCCACTTACTAATGCTGTGAGTCTGATGGTCATGACCTAGGCCAGAAGAAAATGGTGAAATTGGCTTCTGGAATGTATGTGCCATGTACTGTGCATGATTCTAGTTTAGCTTCAAACTGCTGACAGATGTACATAGCTCATTCCCAAGATGTCCCTCCTGTTTTGAATTGAATAGGAACATAGTCCATGAAGAGGCACTGAAATACAGAGAGCTGTCTTGTGGTGTTTGTTGAGCAGCCTCAAATTCCAATGTAATTGAAAGTCAGTGTTTTCTGTGAAGATCCCAAGAACTCCAACAAACAGGAAGGCGATGGACATCTTCAGAAGAAGATTTTCTTGAGGATTAAATTTTAAATGATTGCCAAATAAAAATTCGGTTTCCCAAAATTAATTCCATGTAGACTACCAGAAGATTTATAGATAGTTCAGGAAATTTCGCCATAAACTTCTAGAATTCAATGGTTGGAATGATACAGCTTTGGGTACCAGTGATTGGAACTCTCAAAAGAATCAAGGAGTTAAGACTTTGGTGCTATTAAAATTCTCATGAAGGCCCTAGTTTCACATTATCAGCTCAGCAATCTGTGGGACAGCTCAGCTAATTATCCCTTCTGGGTAATTCTGTGGAAGATTCTGGAACACTCATTTAAAATCAACACCAATTTATTTTTTTTCTAAGTTGCTTTGTAGAATTCCAGAATGATTTTCAGAATCAGCACTCAAGTTTCTAACAAATTGTGCAAGCTTGCATTGTATTCTTGATGTCCTCAAAGTTCTCCAGGTACAGGGCACTGTGTTGAGCCAAAATCTGGTTTAATGCACTGAACGTAAATGGTAGGCTTCGATTCCAAAAAGTAGGCACTCGATGCCACATACAGTAATTGAGTACTTGGGTGCTGAGTCCAGGAACTTCAGAGTATTGAAGTTTTGGACTGAAAGCAATAGAATTTGAAATGTCAGTGTTCTGAAGAATGGTAGAATTTGTAAGAATATTCAGTGGGTTTTTTAGATATTCACTGTGCACATTTATTAAATCAAATTGTAAATGAATCACGGTCTACGTCAGACATACTTAACACATTTAGATCCTATTTCTACATGTTTTCTTGTACAGCAGTGAATTCGATAAATCGGATCCCTACTTTTGAACTGCACAAACGTTCTACACAAAAAAAAACTTCTAAAGACACATTTTAAATCAGTTGCTTAATAAATTTAGAAACACTTAGAAAGCAGATCTGCATATATAAGCTATGTCATTAGAAATGAACAACACTAAATTTTGTTAAATGAAAATAACGGTGTGGAGTTATTAGAAAGTGTCATTGTAATGTATGGAATTAAATGTTGTGAAGGAAACAAAACACAGTCAGCAATGAGTGTAAAATACACAGCTCTGGGGAGCAGGGTCTGATAATTCTCTCTAGAAGAAAATTCTGCTTAGTTTCATTGGGCAGTTTGATTATTGGAACAATTTAGTTTCACAAGTTTTTAATATCAACTAAATATTTTTATAGTACATCAGATCTCTGATTGTGCTCCCTACTCTCCAAACAGTCTTATCCCTGACATTTCTGGAATCAATAAGGAGATGGGAGGCACTTTCCATGAGGGACATCCTCAGCTGCACGGATCCTCAGTCTTACCACAGATTGCTGGTGTCTTTGTTGGAGTTTTCAAAAAGTGTCACATGGCAGGATCTGAATCAGAGTCTCACCTGTAAGTGACAGGTTTAAATCTAGTAGTGACAGAAATTTTAACAAGACTCTGTGATGTGTGAGATGTGTGAGGCTTGTTCAGCCTCAGTCTATTTTCTATTTAGATTCATGTTATGAAAATAATCTTGCACTATAACAAGCACTAACAGTAATTTTAATTATTGTATAGCATTTTCAGCAGTAGCTCTTGAACTGCTTTGTAAGGGAAGTCAGTAATATTAATCCCATTTTTAGTTAAAATCTGAATTATAGCAGAGGTAAATGTGCTTCCCAAAAATCAGGCTGCTTGTTAGTGACCATTCAGAAATGGAGCGTAAGTGACAGGCATCTCACTCCAGTGCACCATCCATAGAGAACACACCTCTTGGAAAGGAACTCCGAAGTGGAACAACTTCCTTCAGTCTCCAGCATGAACATGGGTCTGAACTCTCTCAGCAGACCCTCAAGATCCAGGAGTGCCACACTGGGAAACCTTCACTGTTCCCCACCAGGTGTGGTTTGGGGGTTGTCAGTCTGGCATTTGAAATTCATATCAGTAACACCAATTTTAATTGTTTCTATTCAAATATTTCAGTCTTTTCTGGGTTTTTATTGTATTTTTTTTTTTTCGTGCTTAGCCATATTTTGGAAACTTGTTGGCTTTCATTTATTTTACCCAGCACCTTAATTGTGGCTATGAAGAGACTGAAAAGATTGTTTTTCTGTCCTCAAACTGCTTTCTGGAGTCTGCATATTAACACTGTAATCTTTTTCAGTCTCTACTTTAAAGACCTGTTTAATATTTAACTCAAATAAACAGAACTGTGATTTTTTTTATACAAAACTAGGTATTGCAGGCAAAAAAAATATTTGGATTATTTTGTTTCAAATAGAAGAAAGTAAAAAAATATGAAGAATAGACCTTTTGTAATGCTTCAGCAAGTGCTGCAAAAGTAGAACAGGAAGCAATAAGTATTTAAGGATATCTTTTCACGATGTGTGCTATTTGTGTTAGTAAGATTGGTACTTCTGAGAATTAACTTAAGGTGCTGTGAAGAAAAACAAAAGCAAGTACTAGGCCTGTTCATTTAATTTTCTGATGATTTGTGTACAATCTCCTTCTCTTAACTCACTCTCCCCAGCTACTGTGATAAGTTTCTACTTGTTGCTGGTTTTTTCCATAGTAAAACTTTTGTCCCAGTGCCAGCACATTATGTTCCTGGTTAGAGCCGTGACGTCAAATGGTATCTGGCTCCAGGCCAAGGAATGCTGCTGGGAAGGAGTGAATGAATGAATGGATTTTTGAATTCACATTGTAGTTGCTTCTTTCGGAGCCAGGAATCTTCATGCAATATTCAGTCAACTGGCTAATGTAAATTTATCAGTGTTTGAAAGCCCCAGGGATGGAGATCCCAGAACCTCTCTGAACAGCCTGTTCCAGTGCTTAATTACCCTCTCGGTGTCACAGGTTTTCTGTATATCCAGTCAGAAGATCCCATTCCAATCACTCAGTAAAGACCCTTGATCTGGATTCTTCATTATCTCCTCTTAGCTACTGGAAGGTCCCCCCAAGCCGCCTCTAGCCTAAGCTAAGCCAGGGTCACTTCCTCTCACAGGTACTGCAGATCTCTGGCTGGGCTGGTGGCACTAACAGTGTATTTATTTCCACCTCGGAGAGTTCAGGCAGCATTGTAGACACAGACACACTAAATTTTCCCTCTATTTAGTTCAGGAAAAAGGAAGCAAACCAATATCATGGTTAAAATTATGAAAAAAAAATGGCTAAGAGAAATAAAACTTAATTTAACTTCAAACTATTTGTATACTTAAAAAAATTCTACCCACTCTGCATATGGCATAAATAAGCAGTAATGAGGTGGGGTAATGTATTTTTTATAGTGAGTACCATGATAAAGAACTATCAAAAAACAGACAATATTTTGAAATTCATAATAAGGTTATGGAATCAGATGGGAAGAAAACATCTGTGAGGTCAGTTGGACTATGGAAACTTTGCTAGGTAAGACTTAGTTAGAGTCCTAGAAGACAGGGAACAGTTTTTATTTGGAGGCTTTCAGTCATGCACCTAATTGAAATGAACAGGTGACTTCAGCCAGCTTCTTGCAGAGCCTAGCACCTATTGTATGAAGTTTCAGTTGTTGCAGTCAGTTTCTGTGTCCTTTCTAATGACCAAATTAACATGGTAGGAATAACCGTTCTACGACAATGCTGTACATGCTCACCTTCAGTTTAATTACACAGAATTCTTCAACAGCCAGATGTATGGAAAGAGTAAAGGGAATGTTTAGAACAACCACCAAGGTTAGCTAATGCACAGATTTGACAGGAGAACAGTGCATGCTCTTGAGTTTTTAAGGAATAAACCAATACACATATGGCAGGTACGCTGATGTGTGAAGGACCAGTGGTCCAGGAGCTGCCAAGGAGAGAACAATGCCATGGTGTACCAGCTGGGGCCCACAACAGGCCTTCTGATGTATGAAGCCAGCAGCTGTTAATTTAAGGACTAATAGTACCCAGGGCTCTTTTATGATACAGTAAAGAATAGTACTAAGCATCCCAATCTTTAAATTAACAAATCTGTATGCTCATTGAGTACTATGATAATAGATGTTTTACTGTTTCATAATTAAAAGACTATGTAATCCAGATTTTAAACATTTCACATTTTAAAAATAATTTTGCTAATTACTGTTGCTGTTGCATGAGTATAAAGGGCCACTTTGGAGTCTTCTGCTTGGTAAGAAACAGTTATAACAGTTCAAAATATTTTGGCACCCAAAAGATGCACAATATGCTGTTGTAGACGAATACCTGGATTCTTGGATATATTTACTTGTTTCTGTGAAAGGATTCATGTATCTTAATGAAAGCATGACTCTCTGAGTATTGTGTGAAGTGACAAATACATTTTTCGTGCCAGATGAATCCAAAGATACATAAAAGTCATTGTTCTGCATAAGTGACTAAATTCAGTAATTTAGGCCTAATGTTGCAAGTATTTACATACGTGCTTACCTTTATTACTTTGACTGTGCCTTTGAAGTCAGTGGGGCTATTCACAGTATTAGAGTGAAGTACATACATAAGCATTCGCAGCAGTGAGCTGAAAAAGCCTGGGTTTAAATACAAGCCTGTAAAAACCATGGTCATGCTCTGCAGTGCCCATCTGATTAGTATGGTTTGGACAGTGCAGGAAGAAGATATTTCGTGATCCTCTTCTATTCTAATTAGGAAAATGAAAACATAATAATGAAGAGAACAGTAATGACATCCAGTTCCTCAAGCAGATGGCAATGCCGTTTTATTTTGCATCTTGCTGTGAAAATAATACATTAAGTAGGAGCAGCATGAATTATTTTTCTTTCTCGACCCAGTATGATTATTTGATTGGGAGTCTTGCATATAACTTTGCCATCACTAATTAACCTCCAGCTTCATTGGATGTAATTGTATGGACTATAAATGGTGTATCATAAATATCTGAGGCTGAAAGCTCTTTCAGATGTGAATGATCTCACATACAGTATGATATAAACTCTGAGACAATTCTCGTCAGTACAGTTTGAAGAGAAGCAGCCTTTTAACCTTTCAAATAAGCAAAGTTTCATATAGAATTGGATACAGAGAAAAGATTGGAGTCACAAACAGTCTAGGACAATGCATACCTTAGCATATGAAACAGGTGAAAACTGAGCAGTAGCAATGGCTTCCATCCTTTTCTGAAGAAGCCAGCAGCAAACAAAGCAAAATTGTTCAGTATATCCTCTCTGAGGATATTGTCAGTGAAAAAATGCCAGTCTATGTGATCTGTGACAAATGTGCCTGGGATGTCTATGGATATATCGTGCCCTGAACAGCACTTGGGGTGTCAGCCAGCCAGCAGCCGATCTCTCAGGTCAAATTCAGTGGAACCAGAATAATTTGTTAAGCTGGTGAAGTTGGGATCCCTAGGAGGGCTGTCTGTTAGCATGTCTTTAATTTTCTAAGAGTTCTTCATTGTAGCTCTGAGGATTTCTTTTTTGCAGCTGGCTATGAGTGAACAGGGATGCTGTGAATTTGTATCGTGATGCAGGAAGCAGCTATCGCAGATGGGTTACAGAACAGAGGAGCATGTTCCACTGACGGTAGCTCACTGAGATACCTGGTTTCAAAGCAGTAGGATGACACTTACTTATGCCTCCAGTAAGAGGCCTTTACTGGGGAAGAAATATTAGTGAGCCATAGAGCCAAAGGTGCTTCTACCGTAATTGTGGCAGCGCAGGTACTTTGTACGAAAGCAGTGCAGTGAAACATAACATAATGTAACTATCCTTCCAGAGGAAAACAAGTCCTACCAGTGAAGTGCTATTTACTGATTTGTTTCTACATTATGGGTCTCTCCTAGCACATCTCATGCACCTCTTCACACCTCTCACCTACACACTATATGCCTCCAGAGGTCTGTAGTGTTAGACCTAGCCTGAGGTTTTAATGCACCAGGGCTCTTGTCCTTAGAAATTACAACAGCTCCTTTTTTTTCCCACAGAAGAAAAGGGCACAGTAGTGGGTGTGGGAACTTTGTAATGGGTGGACCTCAAAACTTCACATTTTATTTGGGTTAGTTCCCCAAAATTTCCATGCTGCTAGCCCAACCAATTCAAACTGTTTTGATCAGCAGAATTAAGCACAATATAATAGGACTGGCTTATATGGTGGCACTTTGGAATCCAGACAATGTCACAACGCATAAGTACAAAGAGGTAAATAATTACAATTAACTGGACTTCCTTGAAGCTCCCCAGAAATATTCTGTTTTATTCACAGCAAAGGTTCATAACTGCTCATGTTTTAATTGAACCACTTCACTCATCCCTAAATGAAAACAGTTGCAAATAGTGTCCAATGTACATAGCCCCAGGCACTGTAAAACAATCAAATGAAAAGACTTTTCTTTGTCTTATTTATTTACTTGAAGCTAAAGAAAAATGCCAAAATTCTACCCTTGAACAAATCACCACTTTTTACATACTTTACCCCAGGCATAAGTTCCAGTTTTTTTCCTAACTTATGAGTTGTTTTTGTTTGTGTTTGTGTTTGTGTATTTTGGTATATCTTATTTGTTTATTTTTTCCTGCTTCTTAAAATTGTCTCTTCTCTTTAGAAGTGGGGGAGAAGGAAAGAAATTGAGGTGAAACCACAATGTGTTTTCATTTTCATGTAACAAACAGATCTTTTTTTCACAAGCTTCTGCAGGCACTAAATACCAAATATGGCTTGAGACAATAAATTATAATACTCTTCAGAGAATGCAGAGCTGGGAAAAGAACAAATGCAAGTGTTTGCAACATGTGTTAAAGAGATAGCTGATGGAGATTTCTTTGCCAACTCTACATTGTCTCATAATTTATGCTTGTAAAATATAATAATGATATTGTTTATCCTTTTGCTGCTGACTTTCAGTTTGCCAAAGTCTTTACAAGTGCAAATATGTATCATGATTTCTGTTTTTCAAATGTATCTCTTATAAAAGTAGCTAAATCCCCATCAAAGTTAAGGCTGGCATTTTCAAAAGGTTGAGTGTCTTACATTAGTCTTCATTGACAGCTGCTTGGTGAACATTCTGTGTTGTAACTTACCAGAAAGCTGAATCTTAACTAGAGCAGCAGGTAAGCTAATCAGCCTTAGAAAAAACTCCTGGAGGGAGAGATATAAAACCTCGCTTACCACTGATTTCAAAGAGGGCTGAATTGCCTACAACCACATCGTCCAGGAAGATTTCCTTTAAGGTGCCAGTGCAGCATAAAGAGAAGCAATTCATTTATACTATGCCAACGCAAGGTTCTACAGAAAGGAAATTATGTACGTTTTGTTCTGCTTGAGGTATTATTCTATATGTGCCTTTTGTCAGAATCTTATCTTTAGACACCTTCACATTGGGATTAGATATAATTTCATAAAGTCTCCCTGGGACACTAGAATTCTACAACAGTACAGTCAAATGAGCTAGATCCCAGTGACTCCGTGTTCTGCAAGGACCCAGTTAGGTCCAAGGAATGCAACATCAGAAGCAATTTAGTTTCTCCGCCCTGGATTCTGTCACTGTGTCCTTGTTTCACCTTCTCTCACCCAAACTAGAATTCTTTCCTTCCTTGATCATTCAGCGTAACATTCATTTCTTATCAGCAGATGAACCTCACATACTTATGTGCTCAAACAAACTGTACAAAAATGAGCTGGGCAGGTCCTATGAAAAGCTGAAGCATTTAATTATCTGTGTCCTGCTTTAACAAGCTCTACTGAAAAATGTAAATTTCATGGATAATGAGATGATAAATGAGATAAGGAACAATTTCTGTCTTTGAGGCTTGTATGTCTTATACCTCCTACTGCTGCTGCAAAAGTCCAAGGTAAACTTTGCGTATTGAGATTTGTCCTGAAAAAAAAAATGGACATTGAAAAATAAATTATTGTTTATTAGATGAATTTGCTTCATCAGGGACTGCCCTGATTCTTTTAAATACAGATGGAAAAAAACAGTCTTCTCACTTTGCAGCTCTGTGTATATAGGTAAGTTATAAGGAATGTTCAGAAAGTCAGGACAGTTCATTGGTTAGCCTCTATAAGTTTTGTGTTGTAAACAGGCATGTGTTTGTACGTAACTTTTTTGGTATGTAATAAAACATGTATTGGTTTAAAAAATTATGTCAAAAAATATCCTTTTTGGGTAAAGGTTGAGTACCTTTGAAGGGACCCTGAGAATCAGCAGGACTTACATGGATAAGGACAATGCAAAAAGTTACTTAATTACAAAAATGTATTCAAAACAAATATGTGTCCTCTGGAAGAGCCAGGTTTGGTTGAAGGGATAGGTACGTGAACACCCACAATTTACACAAACAGAAATCTCTTACTTTCAGGACATTTTGCATATACTTGTAGTGAAAAAAACATATGTATTTGCTTAATGTTTGCCATTTCCCAATCTTCTGCAATTTTTTAGTAAATATTACTTAAAATAATTGCTGTAAAATCAGCATAATTTGCTTAGTTAGGAGTTTGGAATTTTTTGTGAAGGAATCATAGAATCATAGAATATTTGTGGCTGGAAGGAACCTCTAGAGGTCATCTAGTCCAAGTCCCCAGCTCAAAGCAGGACCAAGATAGAGCATTTTACTGAGAATAGTGTCTAGTTTGAATATTTCTAATGACAGTGACTCCACAAGCCATTCCCATGCCAGACCACCCTCACAGTAAAAAAGATTTTTCTTATGTGTAAATTGAATTTCCTGTGTTTGATTATGTGCACAGAAGGAACAGAATATTAACATACCCGAAATTGGCCACACTTTTGACTACAACTTTAATTTTCTCATCTGTAAAATACACCACTGTTATAATAACCCTTACAACATCAGCAGATATATGAGGCTGTTGCAGGTATTGAAACGTATATGGTGATGCACCAGAGCAGGCATTGGATTTCAGAATGATGGGTTATACTCTTGGTGACTTTTAATAATGATTTTTAGTTCAGCAAAAGCCTCAAAGTGCCTGATACCAGAAATGTATGGTCATTTGTAGAATGACTGGAGAGTTGCAAATGTGCTTGCCTAAAAAGTGACTTCTATAAATAACTAAACACTTTGAGGGCTCCGACAGAGGAAGCCCACAGCTTCAGCTAAGAGAGGAACTCGCACAAGACATCCCATGGCCCCAGGAAAAAGAGCGTGTTGTACAGTCAGCGAAACTCATTTTTTTCTCTTCTCTCCTTGCCCTGTTGTCTCTGATGATGTGTTATTTTATGTTATATCTTGGTATTTTAACTGTGTAACTGAGCTTTTTATCAGCAGAGCAAAAGGTGATATGTATTACGGTTCTTTTTCAAAGCCCTGTTAATGATGGTTTGGGTTTGCCCTTGTCCATGCAGTGTAAAATGACGTTTGGATGATGTTGTTTTGCCTGACTTCTTTCCAGGATTTTTCTACTTGCTTTACCCTTTCTCTCTGTATGTGTAGTATCTGACTGTGATCCCACAAAAAGGTGTGTGACAATATATTACGAAGTCTTTTTGCTACCCTCTCCCAGGAAAGAGAGAGTATTACAGTAGTAATATTTTTCTGTCTATTAGTAAAAGAACAGAAGTGGTCTTAATGTGGATGATTTGCTTAACTTATGTTGCATAGGTATTGCCTGCAGAAGGATGAGACTTGGAAGCTCAGGCACACCATGAATACATAGTGGCATTGCTACCTATTCAGTTAAATTTCACCTGTATTACGAAGGTCTGCCATCTCCAGTAACTGGGCATGGTACGCGGTATGTAGTATGTTGTTTTGAGGACAGCACCAAGTTGTGTCAGGCACGTTCTGAAGAGCTCAGTTGGTTGCCAGAGTGTTCAGAAAGCCTGAGTCTTACCCAATCCATTTGTACAAGAAAGAATTTCTTCTACTGACAGAGATTTTATCAAAATTTTGAGGACTTTGCACAGTTCTCATGCAGGTTGTACCTAGAGTGGGAATATTACTTGGGTAACAGTGTACATTTAATGGATCAAAGTGTGGCTTTCTTGTTCAGTCCTTATAGAGTCCTTACTCATATAAAAATCCTATTGTAAAAATGGAACAGAATTTGATCCATTACATTTAATGGAAAAGATGGTAGAAACTTACCAACTCCTGGATGCAGAAAGGTCCTTTAAATTCCTGAAGTCCTCAATTTAGTGCAGCAGATCACTTAGCAGATCACTTCCATCTTAGTATCATGCTTTGAATAACAGAGGATGTAAATGGAACACACAAATTTACATGGTAATCTGGCCCTTTGATGACAGCTTAGGTTAGTATTACTATATACTACTCATTCCTTAGCTATTATACACAGAGAGATTCAAATAATAACTGTATCTTCATGAATATAAAAATCTCCAAAGACAGGAATTTCTGATTTTAAATTAATATTTAGATTTTTTATCTTCAGTGGGTGTTGTATTTGTCACCAATTTGTGATGTGAAAAATTTTAAGATTATTCCTGACTACAACTGAATTCATGCATAATTTTGGATAAACTGTTTCTGCCTTATGTTTCTGTTAACAGTCTTTGGCATGCCTTTTCACCATTTATGTTAATTATTTCTAGAGAGTCTGTACTGGATACACAGGAGAATCAAAGAGAAAAATGACATTTTCTAGACCTCATGTCTGTTTGACTTTGCCACCCAATGGTGTACTTTGTTATTGCCCACTGCCTTCCCTCTGTTTCTTAAGAGTTGTTCCGTTATTATTTTAATTTTTTAATACAAACTTATCTCTAGTGATACAACTTTCACATCAATGGAGTAACACTGTCCACAGATAGGAACTGTAATGGAAACCTGTCACATGGAAAAAAGGGGTTTTTTCCATGTAGATTTTTGATACCGGTATTTTTGAATACCATTTTCAAATTCTGGTTACATCTCACAGTTTCTGATCCTCTGAGATCAAAGTTCCTTTGATGTAGCACTGTGAAGGCCTAAGAAGAAATAGAGGATGTAAAAGAAGGGATTGCAATTCAAACTAATACCTTTTAGTATCAATTATGTCGTGGAAACACAAAATATCTGCCCCTGGAGTGGTTAAAAATGTGACAAAAATTTTACATATACATGAGACCTTTATAGGCTTAAACCATATGCCTGAAATGTGTTACAGCCCCTCAACCCCTTCTGCTGACACATGCTGCTTTAAGATGAAAAGCTTGACTCTGTGTTAAGCCAGAAAATGCACCAAAGATAGCCAAGCAAAGCACTCGTGTGATCTTGATGGGATAACTAGATGGTTCTGTAGAACGTGTACAAGTTGAGGAGTGGAATGGGGTGTCAGGATTATTGCCAGACCAGTCGTTCCTCTCAGATGCTTATTAATGGAACGTGGAGTTTTTGAGGAAATGTACAAACTCATTTGTCCTTATCAGCAAATGTGTCCAAAATAAGTACTGTCAACTGTCAGCTCTGGCAAGTGCTGTACATACTGTACCCTGAGAGTTCAGTCACGATGCTATGAAGTTGTTTACTTTGCTCTTCTATCTTCAGAGTTATACAGGTGTGTACCTTGTGGGAAGATGAAAAAAGAGTGGGGGTTGAGAGGGAGGGAATGTTTCAATGTAGGATGATAATGAGCATAGTGCAATGTTGGGAAGATTTGGTTGAGCCCCAAGTACAGGGTGATTTTAAAAAGCACCTTAAAGGTTTGCAATGCAGTGAAGAGCAGCTGGGTACTTTGAGGTCTGGTGCAAAGTGTAAGCTTACCCACTGACAGTGTTCAAATACCAGCACAGGTAATTATGGTAATCTGTGTAACTTTTATAGGGCTTGTAACCTAGGTAGCCTTGAAACAGTTAAAAATCCCTCTTGGAACAGATGAGAGCTGGCAATATTTTAGCCCATGTGTTTTTAGACTATGTTCAGGTTTTACTGGCATACGGCTACATGCCTATTTCCCACCCAGTTTTGTTTTGCTGTATTGACACATAAATATTTGTTTTTATTGACGCATGAACATTGTTTTTGTGTTGACTTCAAGATGTCAATCTTGTGTTTATTTAAGAGGCTCATAGAGATACTGGTTGGAAGGGCCCTTTATAAACTAGTTCAACATCTTGCTTGAAACAGGATGAGTTAGTTCACTGCACTGTGTAACTCAAAGCTTTAGGAAGTCAACGTGCTGCTGAAAGTGCTGAGATATTTGACAATGATTGGTGAGAGCAATAGTAGTAGTTATAGATATGCATGATAAAGTGAGCCATCATAACTTTAACTATTCAGAATATTCCTGCCTAAGCTGTGAGATACTTTTAGTTGCTTTGGAGTGCCAAGATTTCAATAAGAAAAGGAGTATGAACTAGACCACTTGTGACATTTTGAAATCTTGCTGCAACTCTGGGGCCTGCCTCACACCTGTGAAAAGGACAAGGAACATGCCTGAACTCTAGAAGAAGAATTTATTTTCCATTTTGTGGCAAACAGCAGGCACATGGGTTTCACTGCACAATCCCAAAACAGTGGGGCCAGCTGGAGCGGGTGGGCCGCCTGCAATCTAGTGACAGAGTTTATGAGGAATGTAGTTTGATTCTTTCAACAGCCTATAGAAGGAGCAGCATGTAGCTCCTTCCCTAAGGCATTTTAGCTAAACCTACTTTACTCAGAATATGTTGGAGTACTGTGGCTGTCTACTTGATCTTCTACCAATGGACAGTTGCAACGCCACAGTGTAGCTTCAGGAATATTGATCATACTGATGTACTTTCACCACAGAATATGTTAAAGATAAATTTCTCCATCAAAGAAAACAGAGGAGGAACTAGTGTGTTCTAATATTGTATACTGAACATTTTTTTCTATCTCTAAAAGCAAATGAAGTTGCTTTGTAAAGACGTGATTCACTACTTTCTTCTGAGAACACTGTGTTGAAGTGAACAATCCCCACTATTTTGCATTTTAGTGTTAATTTGTGTAAGAGTTTGGATAACAGCATTTTCCTTAACAGATTATTTTTGTGAGGTTGTAGAGTGGTATTGAGATTTTAATGATGATTTTCTGATGTTTGTGTTATTGCTCTACTCTATATATTTAATTAAAAATAATTACACAAAGAAGTAATGAATAACTGTTTATATGTGCTGCACTCTCAAAACATGGGACAACTTAGGTAAGTGATAAGTTTGTTTATTTCAGTTTGTGGTGCCTCTTAGTCACTTGGTGAGAAAAGGTTAAGTTTCCTGGGGCCTGCATCCAGTGTTGCCTATATCAAGTGTTCAGCACCAGTTAATACGATCATTTTCAAGGTGTCAGGGACAGCTGCGATTTCTGTGACCCAGCTAGTCCCGGTGAGGAGAGTTTATTATTTGTCCTGCTGTTATTTTGGGACTTCACTGACAGTGTTCAGCAATTCTCTTTGTGTTTTCCTCTACCATTTTCCTTCAGCTGATTTCATGTTGAGGGCTAATAAATTCTCTTTACTGTCAGCCAAAATTATCTCTTCTTTTGGACCAAGTTGAGATTTATTTTAAAAGGAATACCAACTTTAAAGCCTCACTCCTCAGAAATACAGTTACAGTGTCCTTCCACAGCCCGAATGCCCGATAGTTAGCTGCCAGTGCATATGCCAGTTCATTTGATAACGGTTTGTGTGCATGGGTGAACCACACAGGCCTGTACTATAGCTTTGAAGAAATACTGAGAGTTAGTGACTTACCAAATCAAAAGCCAACTCTGACATGTATTCCTCATGAATCTTGTTGTGAGGCTGAGCCACCATTTCCCAGTCCTTCTGGCCACAATATATGTCTGAGGTTGCAAACAACAACCTGCTAAGTAGTGTAATGTGCTTTGATGGCAGCGTAGAAACTGAGTCACTATGTAGGTTACTACTGCCTTGACAGCACAGCTGCTAAAGAGCTGTCTGAGCAGCTTTCAGCAGTGATGCTTTTTCAGGTTTGGTGGTAAGGTTTTTGTGTAATTGAATCTGCTGTGACTGCTTGCTGTGTGGTGTTCAACATCTGCAAGCAGAAGTGATGCTACAATAAACATCAAAAAAGAAGACAAAAAGATAGTGCTGAAAAGCTGCATTTATGCAAAATTCAAGTTTAATTTTAGACTAAATTAAAGCAAATTGACTTAGCTCTCCCTGCCCACTGTAGCACATACATTAGGCATCCTAATGTGCTGGAAAGTAGGCCATGATGCAACTGAGCACATACCAAATGACAAAGCTTCCATTTGTACTATAGATTGTGGATATTTGCGTTTATGAGATAATTTTTGTTGGCATGGATGAAACAACAATGAAAACATTATTGTACAATCCTGGGATGGAGGTTTTTGCCAGTTCATAAATGCATGAAATGGAAACAATGTTTCTGAATAAAATCAAAGCGCTAAATGAACTGTTCAGTCATCTGAATGTTTCCATTTGGAATGCTGAATAAAGAGTCCTATTTCAAATCCAAGATGGTTTTTATTAGCACTCAGTGCATTTAGCACAAGCACGGACCAGTTCTGAAATCAGCCAGGGTACTGCCTGAATAATAGAGAAGTTATTTTCTGCATAAACACTAGATTTATTAAGGCCTAATTTTTCTGTCTCATGAAAGACTAGTTGCAGCTTGTTTGAGGAAGCCATCAGAACAATTTATACATTCTCAGCATCTTTGAGAAAAGAAAGTAGATTTACATCACTGTACAAACAATACTGCATTTATACCTGTTACATCTTCTACAGACTGCCACAAAATATTGGTGCAGCAGTTAAGCTGCTCCATAACTTCCTTCTTCAGAATGTATCTAAAATTGAGATCATACCAGACTCAAAGTCCAGCTGCATAATTAAAATGAAAGATGGGCAAGTTATCAGCTTGCTAAAATGAAGGTTGCTTTTAATTTATTCTCTATCATCTCATCACTTTGTTGGCTCACATACCATCTGTTCTAGTTATGCTGCTTATCTTCCAACTATTGTCTTGATGCCTGACAGTTTATGTAAAACATCCAAGAAGGTGCTGTTAATCTGTGGATAAGTGCCCACTGGTAAAAAACACCTTTTCATAGAAAATAAATACTGGCAAGAATACATGAAAAACAGCAGCCACAATTCATATAAATTTTTATTTTAATTAATTCTGTTGTGCTGGTGTGTGTGACTTTCTTCCAAAGTTTCTTTGTTCCCATATGTAATAGGTGCTCAGTTGCCCTACTTCCAGATCTTAGATAGCTTGTGTTCTTCATGTTGTATAATTATTCTTTATGCTGGAAAATTAAAAGGATACACGTACATTGGTATTGTGGACAAGATGAGGACTCTGCTTTTGAAGTGAATCTCCCAACTGTTGCCACTTACAGTCTGGCTGGTGTTACGGAGTGGTCTTAGAGGGCATATCCTGGGTTTCTTTCAGATGAGTTGGAGCTGAAGATGTACTTCAGGAGCAGTGGGCAGCTCCAACCGTGAATGGGAATTCTGTTCATGAGAAGTCACTAGGCTCAGTCCCAAGTGAACTCCTGACACACATGCAGTGTGACTGCTGGGTCCTCCATACCAATCGTTTCTGTTAAATGGTCCCACTCAACTGACTTGCTTCTGTTACGCCTCGACTTGCCAATATAGACGTAGTGATAGATGGATAAATGAATTGCGTATTCAACTCCCGTTAATCTTCATGCTCTTCAATAAAAAATCTTTTTTCAGTTGACTTCTCTCTGAATGCCTGTTTAATGTTTCACGCAGTACAGGAAAAGTGCAACATAAAGTCTGAATGCAGTGCCAACACATGATATGACCTTGTGGTTAAGATACAGTTTGGAGAGGGTAAACTCTGCTTTTTAGAGGAGCTTGGGCAGCTTTGTGCAGTTGGCTGTCTCCATTGTGTTTATGTTTCTTAAAAGCACTTGAAATGAAACGTAGTTTTCTGCTGTTCTGTGAGAAAAACAAATGAAAAAACTTATTTAGATATCAACTAGTTTTTCCTGATTTGTTTGTTAGCTGAACCAAAACTATGACATATTTGCATATATTTTTTGCCACACTTGTGAATTAATTTTGTTTGGTCATTAAATGTCTTTCAGTTGGTCATTTTATGCCTATTCAGTAAGGGTTCCTGAGAAGATTTTCTACAGAATGTTACTAGTCCAGATCCATTTGGAAATCGAATTTGAAGTTTACTCTCTCAAGACTGAACTTACAGGCCACAGTATATGTGTTTAGCTTTGTAGGGGTCATCCTACTGACTGTCACTTTTTATGGTGTGTCAGATCTGCTTAAGTCAGGCCAGCTGCTGGATTTTGGAACAGGAATTAGTTTTTTATTGAGTTTTAAATGGCTATTCAGTTTATAAATCTTTGTATGTGTAGGCACATCTATATGCCTCTGTATGTGGTCACCAGCAGGGCTTACATAAAGGGAAAATGCAGGAAAAATTACTTTGCTGTAAATATACCATTAGCTAAATTTCAGTCTTTTTAAACTGTTAAGATGAAATGGTGCCAGAATGGATTGTTGTGTTGCTGGAACTAAGTAAATGCATATTACAAAATAAGTGAAAATGTGTAAGGAATGTTGCCTGTTTGTGACTGCATTAATTTAATGCAAATATAGGCTGTATTCAATGTCATGACTGAATGCAAAGAAAAACAAAATTGTGCCTGATGAAAACATCTGGATTCAAGTTTTGGTGCCAGTAAATTCTTCCCCCACTGGTAAAAAAGATTGTAAAACCACATTCTTTTTGGGTTATGTGATTCATAGGAATGTTCTACAGAGTACTCCAGCTCTTCTTCTAAATACATAGCTCAGGGTCATTGGCTGGCAATGGCAGTGTTCTGGGACTAAACCAGACAGAGGTCAAGGGGCTATATCCTCAGTTATGCTGAGTTTGCAACTGGCAGGTAGGGGAGAATTAACCTCCATTTCAATTCCCTGAAACTCAGAATCCAGAACAGTACTGGATGTAACTCAGAGAAGTTAGCTGGAAACCTTTGCATAAGGACTGTATATTAAAAAGTGTTTTGTTCCAGGAAGCTGGTTTATGCTTCGTTCTACTTCTGACAGCACTTTATTGCTCTGCCACCTGTAAGGAGGATCAAGAAGTGTGTGATGTAAAATCAACAATGCTGTCCGTTGTACAGAGTTCTTTCTGTAATGTCTATGATCCTCAGCTGCTCCTCAAAACTTGTCCTCAGTTGCTTTTCTCTGTCTTATTACTCTGGAGATACAGTGATCATGAACAACATTTTGGCAGCACTGTTAGCTTCAGAAAGCACTGCCTTCTCTTCCTTTTCCCTGCCCTCGTCACTTGTTGCCACCCTTCTGATGTCCCCAACCGCTGCAAGTCACCTGAGGGAATGGTGCCCCTGATCAGTGACTGCTCCATTGCCCGTTTCTTCTCTGGTCCCTTCAGAGCACAAGCAGTTGTGCCAGCACAAGACAGGGTGCTGCACGAGGAGAGAGACCACCAGCTGGGAGCAAGAGAGGAAGGGGTGGTGAATTCTTAAGGGGTGTTACTGACAAAGGTCTAACCATGGACTGAGCCAGGGCAGTTGGTGCAAAATGTGGATTTACCCTACATTTCTGCGTGTGAATACAGTAAGGATGTGGGTTTATGAGCTGGAATCTTTGCCAGCAGTCTTGGATATTTGTCTTCAACTGCGGCATTCCCCTTGTCCTGCATGGTGTAGGTCACTTTATCGCTCATGCCATTACAGATGCTCATGGTGCTGAATTTTGAATCAGATCAGAGAAAGTGATCCAGCTTAAACAAAATACCACAAAAAGCATTTTTTTAAGGGTAGATCGGTTTGCCACTCCTGTTCACTGCTTGCACTCTCAGACATGTGTGTGTGGGAGAATGAGTGGCTGAGGACTGGAGAAAAATGAGGGCTGCTTGTGCCCAGAAGTGCAGCCTCATAGTTGCTGTACTCAGGACTACACAGAGTGAATGATAATATGTCTAAAATTTATACAAGTGTGAGATTCTACTGAACAGACTCATCCGTGATCAATTTACATTTTTGTTGAAATGATGAATCAGTGCCTTTTCCCTGGACTCTGGTTTATTCTGACAGAGATAACAAAGATAACCACGTAAGACAAACCACGGTAGCTCTAAGGTCAGTACCTTTACCTGAGCAATTAGCACCTAGATATGGGCAAACATCATTTGGCCGAACAGCACATCCAGTGAGTTTCTGTAAGTGTTCAAGCCCTGATTTTTTCAGGGTGACAGCAGTACATAAGTTTGTATGATGAGGAAGGGAGCTTCATTTGATACTATAATGGTGAAGGAATATTCAGGATATCCCACTGAGTAGATACAGACTTACTGTCCTGAATGTGCAGACAGCTGTGGGACCAGGACTATGAGGACTTGAATACCAGAGGAGGGTTAGCATGTTAGCTGAGGTGCATTAACTAGCTTCTAAAGGAAGTGTGTGCTTCACAGCCTGAGAATTCCTGCTTTCTTTGTGGGAAGGGAATTGTCTTCAGACACATGGAATATGAAATTGGAGAGGCAGGAATATGGGATTTAGGTAGGTAGCAATAAAGGCTATAGGAGTGGGATCTTAGTGCAGGGAAATGAGAAACTATGAGGACAGAGAAGGGTGCAGTTCTCAGCCCCATGACAATTTTAGAATGTGTCTCAAAAAATTCGGAAATTAGTACCCCTGTGCTTAACTGGTGGTCTTCTTGTATTTTCTTTCGTCCTTTAAACTGGTTTGGCTTTTTATTGGTTATTTGCCAAAAATTCCCACCTCTATTCGAGCAGGACATGTGTTCTAAGTTTGCTGTCTACAGATGAAGTTCTGAATAGTGTCCATTCTGCATTGATTTGTGTACAGTCTTCACATGGAGCGTTGCCAAACCCTCATACTCTGCATTTTCTTCTCTATTGGAGGCTGCCACTCTAGGGAGTGAATTGCTTTGTGTGTTCCAGGAAACCCGAACATGTGCCATGGCTTGTGAAGGCGTCATAAATGACAAAGTTAATGAGCTGTACATGGCAGGACTAGTGCATGTTCTTTCACTGAATTATGAGCAAAGAGGGAAGGATGTGATGGTGATGTACTTCTGAAATTTTATTCTGAAAATGAGAAAATGTAGAGTAATAACCTGGTGCCAAATATATTGCCTGCAGGTATTTCTAGCAAAAAAGAAAAAAAAAAAATTAAAAGTCCAAGCAATCAGTTTGTCAGCACTGAGATGGTGGTTCTTATTCAAAATAAACTCCCACTGTAATCACTTATATCAAGCTGGCTAAAGCTTAGTCTCTGCTCAGGCCACACTGCAATTGGCTTTAGCGGTCACTAAGTCCAATATGCACTGTTTCTGGATCCAGATTTTACAAGCAGGTAGAGCTGTATCAGGATAACTGCAGCAATTCAAGCCAGCACAGCACGATTTTAGGTCACGTCTACACTAGGTGCTTGGACTTTACTCAGCTGTAATCATGACTGAGATCCTAATTCAAACAAGCCCCGAGGATATGTCTACACTAAATCAGAGGCATAAATACAACATGTACAGGCATGGCTAAGCTACTTTTAAACAATAGCAATGATGGAATTGCAGTATAAATTTACAAAAAGATTGTTAAGTACATTGGGAACTTGGTGGATGTATGCAAATGACAAGCTGTATTGAATTTCATGCCTCTACTTTCCCATTGCTATTGCTAACTCATGTTGTAATTCTGTCTCTGACTGCAGTGCAGCAATTCTCTAAAGCTCTTTAGTTGCCCTGTTATAGAAAATAGGACATTGACTGGAAAAAATAAATAATGTCAATGCAACATGTCTTTGCTATGTGGCCAATAGTGTGATCTGAAACTCGAAACCACAAAAAGCAGTCACGCAGTTTCCTGTTCTCTAGGGAGTACATATGTGACATCCTTTCAGGTTGGAAACTAGGTACAGGCTTTCCTAATGACCTCAGTGGAGGAGCTATGTATCAGGTAGGGTTTTTTAGTTTTGCTCTGGTTTGAAATTAGAACAAAGGAAGGAAACACTAGATTGCTCTTTCTAGTGAAATGCTCATCTGTCAGAAGAGGCATGTGGCTTTAAAACTGTTTCTCTTGACTGTCTTAGATGCAAAGAGTATGCCCTGGATTTAGAGTTCAACCGTTTTTCTTAACTAAACACAGTTTTATGGTCAGCTTGCAGACTTTTCTATAGATATATTCAGCCTCAATTGCAGTTACTGATGGAGGAATTAACTCAAATCCAATAACTTATTTTACGTAGTAGATCAGGTTAAGTAACTGCAGTATGCCCTTTTGACCTGCTAATATGCTTAGAAACATCTAGAAGAGGTTCCTCTAGCTGCAGTCTAGTTGTGGAGATTGATGTAAGGTATTACATCTTGTCCTGTGCCAAGAATGGGTAGAAGGCTCCGATCTGCCGAACGCCTTTTTCAAGTGCTACAGCAAGATTGAAAAATAAAGGCAGTTACAGCTGACAAGGAAGTCAAACTCTCATTTTCTGTTTGTGTGCGTTAATCCATATCAAATGCACAATGAATCAAGCTTTAGTCACCTGATTCAGTTGGCAACCACACTGAATTGATGGTTTATTTCTGCATCCTGAAGGAACATTTCATTCTCAATGTGCGTGACCTTCCAGATTGGGTTATACTCAGCAGTTCCAGTCTTGGAGGACAAGAACACTGTATCTGCAGTGTATACCACATTTACAGGCTCTGTGATAAGTTATCGCAGGAAATGAATCTTCCCCATAGTTAGTTTGTTTTCATGGTTACACTTCATCGTATTAGTGGTAAAAATCATAGCCATCAAAAACATCTTGGTGAATGTGGGCTTTCTCTTCTTTAGAAACTGAGCAGATGAAGGTCATGCTGTGTGCGTTACACCCAGTACGCAAAGGGCAGCACATCCCCAGAGCTAGCAACGCAAGCCAGGGTACCTGCTTTGGGAAAATATAAATTCTTCAGATGTTATAAATGAATAAAATGTAAATTAATTCAGTCAGGTTCAGAGATGAGTATTCTTGGTTTTGGAGGCTCAATAGCAAAATCTTATCTGCAAGTACTTCACAACCAGCTAGAAGCTCGTAGTGTCATTTAACATTAAGATATTTGACTTATAAAACAAGTTTTCAAGGCAAACACTCTAGAAATCATTTGGCGAGGGAACAAAAAATGTCAAAGCAAAGTGAAACAAGGTAAAACTGGCTCCACATGGAAGGCAAGCAACATAAATAGGTTGCTATTCCTGTCAAATTAAAACTCTTTAGCTGTGTTTTGCCCATTTTGTGTGGGTTTTTGTTTGTTTGGTTTGTTCTTGTTGGTAGATTGGCTAACTAGCTTTTTGTAAAGTGTTTATTTCATTATCCAAGATAGACTGATATATGAGATATACAGATGATCTGAGCTGGCTTTTCAAGACTGCTTACATGTGTTTACAAATATTTCTGTTTACTTAATTTGTGACAGCTAATACTGACTTCCAGCTGTTTATCTGGCTGCGCTTTCACATTCTGGGGTTAAGGATTCCTTATGAAACCCCAAAGAGAATAAAACAAAATGGTGAGGCCACATAAAACCAATAGAGAAACCTTTCAAATTTGCATTGTTTTGATGTAAAATTGTGGATCTTGTGGCTAAATCTGTTCAGAAGCCAAATGTTTACATGGGATAAAATCTGAAATCATCAGTATCATCACAGAAACCTTGTACTAGAGAGGGGCAGCGTAGGCTTGTGATACTAGGAGTCAGCTTCCACCTCTAGCTACATGAGTGTGCTCAACATGTTGATGTCACCCTCTGGAGGCCACCTCTTAGGTAAATAAGTGACATTTGTTGGCTTGTGAGTTTTGTGTGTTGACAAGCAGTCAGTAGTACCAAAGGAAACCACAGATTCATTATACCTGTTTTGCCTGAACCTTGCAGGAGATTCAGATTTAAAAATAACTCAGTTTGACTATAACCTTTACAAAGCTATTTGACAAACATCTTACTTTTGAAGAGTGGAATGAAAGTAGAAAATATGGAAGCTTACAGTTTTCTTTGTGTATGTATCTATTCTGTGTTAGTTGTATTACCATCATATCATGGAAAACCCAAATAAAACAGAGGAAAAATTTTCTAGTCATTGTACACATGCAGAATCACAGCTTAATCAGTTTTGTTAACATTAGTTTAAATCTACTTGTTGTTCATAGAGGGCATTAATGAAGAAAGAAGATATACACCTCACATAGATCTGAGTTCTAGTGAAACATCACTGAAGCTTTTGAGTATCTTGATCTGAGGCTTAGATTCAGGTCCCCCTTACTCTTAGCTTCAGGCCAATTGCCAAGTTCCTCAGCGTTAGTTTAATCAGGATGATCACAGTAAAAGCTGAGTGAAACTTGTTTAAAAACCATGACAGTTGTGATAATGATTTGAACATGAAACATTCATTTTTATTTGGTTTAGGAAATGAGATTTAGTAATTGGTTGGCCGTAAAGAATAAAGTGCACTCCCTAGGCCACTCCTTAAACAAGGGGCAAGGGCTACTAAGGTTAGTATGCCAAACGTCAAGACTTGTAGCTTGTTCCAGAAGACCGTGCATCATACAACGTTGCTGTAATCTGACAACTAGATGTGACTTCTATCTAAAGTCACGGTTGATGCCAAAAGCCCAAAACATTCAAGCAGATCTCTCATTCTCTACATCATGCAACAATTCGACATGTGCGTGGCATTTTTTAGGTCTTTTGGTAAGCTCTTCACTGACATGCTCTTGTTTATTTAACGGAAATCATTAACTCTTGGAAACCTGTGATACTGTGTTCTCTGTGAAAAAGAGGAAATTTGTTGGAGGTGGGAAGGGGGAGGCAAACCAAAGAGAAACATCTGCCAGAGAATACTGTGCTATAGTAATGGTAAATAATCAGGCTCACTGTCAAGCACTTCAGCAGCTGGAATAAGCTTGTCTCTGCAGCCTCGCTCCAGTGTGATAGCAAATGCGAAAGCGCTCCCATCTGAACACTTTACTAGATGATTTTTTGCGCTTTCTTCTAAGCCTAGCTTCCAGTGATCCTGGAACTAGAACTGGCCATGCATGGCTGAGGTTACCCGTGCAGTCCACATGCCAGCAGTGACTGGCTCTGTCTTTCCCAAACAACAAACACTACGACATTGTCTGAGTCCCTCCACACTTGAGAGCAACCAGAACTCTCCAGTGCAACCAGGGCTTTACAGTGGGTTGTTTGAACTCTTTTCCTCCATGCTAATTTCATTCCTGGTCTATTTACTGCTTTATTTTTATCCCTGTGGGATGAATACATTTTTGCTCATTCAGTGCAAGAGGTTATTTGGAACAGATGAAAGGACAAAGTCGGAAAGTACTAGATTCGTGAAGGTGTTTGTGTCAGAGGTGCTTGCTTGCGAAATACTCAGCTTCAGGCAGGACTGCAGTTCCTGAGCTGTTCTTTCATTTAACATAAGGAAATAATATATTTTTATTTTTCACTGAAAACTACTGAAACAGTTCGATAGCATGATGTGCTACTGAATGTGCCATGTGAAAGTGCCATATGACAATACTGGGTAGTCATGTGGCTGCTGTTTAGCGTGGGTTTGGGACACCGCTGGTATGCAGATCACCATGAGGCTGCTTTTCCTCGGTGGGAACCCTGACACGGAGCATTCTGCAGATCTGAGGCAGGCCCTTGACTAATCTATCTGGCCTGCTCTTCAGCCAGTGCAGAGAAATATTAGTTGAGCTTTTCCTGCTCTTTTGAAAGCCTCAGAGAGACATCTTCATAGCAGAGGAAAGCACAAAATGCAATGGAGCATCTTGCAGACACCCTCCTTTGCTGAATCATCCCTCATGGTCCTAGGGGCAGGAAAGTGTTGTACCATCTGCTGACCACAGTTGGAGGATCAACGTACATGACAGTTTGGGGAGTAGAAAAGCATTGCAGCCAGCATTCATAAGACTTCTGTTGATTAAAAGCAGGACTACCATACAGTGCATAATTGTCCACTGCCCTGCTGACTAGTAGCTGCAGTGCATCCTCTCTTGTTAGAAAGCTTTTCTTTTTTTTTTTTTTTTTCCCCTGGGGTGGGGGGGGGGGGGGGAGGGTGTTATGGGAGGTCATGAGTGGAAATACCCAATTCTATACACTTTTACTCATGTAATGATGGCCTTGTCCTCACTGTTTATTTACAATGTGGTCTTGTGGCTTAAACCAGAACAGAATTTTCTGACACAAACACTTGTTCTGCATCTCTCACTCGGATTTCATGCATTCCTCTAGATTTTGAGCACTCTGGGGCAAGCTTTACGTCTGTGTGGTAATGCCCCACTACAGGCCTCATGGTGACCCACAGTGCAGCCAGTAGTTCCAGTTACGCTTGGGTATGGTACAACTGTAGCACTATGATGAGAAACCAATGCAGTATTTGGTTAATGGAAACGCCTCTCTCTCATCTGCCTCATATCCATTAGTCTTCATTCAGCATCGTCTCTGATCACACTCTAAACAGGAGTTCATTGTATGGATCTGAGCAGGCAACAAAGGAGCAATAGATATGTACATACAGTGCTTACAACCTCTCTGGTGTCACCTTGCTTATCACCCCAAAATAGTATGTAATCTAAAATGAAGTAGCACTATGCAAAAGCTGCAGGAGAGGAACATGGAGAACTGTAGTAAGTTATTTTGTATTGAATGGCAATGAATTGATTCACATTTATAGGAGAAAAGCAAGTCAACAAATAGTTTTTCAGTTCAAAATGTGAGGATTTTTGTGGGTGTTATACATCTATTTGGCAATTTCTAACTATGAAAACAGCAAACATAGTCCTGGGATGTGTTGGGAAAAGTATTTTCAGTGGATGTAATGACATATTAAAAGTATTGTGAAATGAATTAACAAAACCACCTATTGAATGCTTTCTGTGCTTCTGGTGGCCAATGCATAGAGGACAATGAAGTACAAAAAAAGGATGAGCTGAGGAATAGAGCACCTGAATTACAAAATGTGTCTTAAAAAAGGTCCTTCATCTAGCAAAAGGGCGGTTCAGGCAGATGATTGTTGTTTTCTGTAAATACTTCAGGGAACAAACACTAGGAAAGGAGGAAGAAAAACAGGCTTAAGAACAATGAATATAATTTGGATATAAATAAATTTAGACATGAAATTGCAGAAAGTGTGTAACTATTGGCCAGATGAAAACAGAAACTACTCCTTATAAAAACAGAGAAAGCAGAGGGCTTCAGTGATTTTCAGATGGTAACAGGGTTACACGGCAAGGTTGCCTCTAGCAGCAGGTAATTGGGCTAAGTGGCATGGACAGCCCTTCTGGTCCTAGCAATCATCAATGATCATGCAAACATTGCTTCCTTCTTAATGCCTTAGTAGCATCCTATGGCTCTTACCTGCCTATACTCACTGCTAGTGAGCTAGAGTAATTCCTAAATTCTCCAAACCCCTTCCTCCTCTTAGAGTTTACAACCACAAAATAATCACAAATTTTTCTCTGTCACCTGTGGGATTTTAACACCCGCCTTGCTTCCAATGGAGATGTGATAGTCACATAAATGAACGTACCTTGCTTCCTATAGAAGGGGCTGAACGTGTGCAGGATTTGTCCCTGACTGCTCTTTCCTATTATAGAAACACAGTTTGCATGCAGTACAGTTGTGTGCTCAGCGAATTCTACAGTATTACACAGCAGCATGCTCCTGCTTGATGTGAGCAGAGACTTTGTGACTGGCTGTCAGGAAATTCACACTCACAGAATTACCTGGCATTGAACATACCGCACTCTGTCCAGTTCTTCTCACTGGTTTTTTTCAACTTTAAATTCCATTTCACAATAATGCGCTTCTGCCAACACTACCAAAGGCATGTCATCAGGAGCTCAAAATGTAATTTTCTTGTCATGTACAGTTGCTTATTTATATTGCTAATTAGAAATATGGATAATTTAACATAATCTGCTGTGGATCAAGGTAACGACAACGATACTCTACATGTATTTCAAAGAGAAAAATCAGATATGAAGAATGTGGAAATCACCTAGCAGTCAGTGTGTGGCATCTCTGATAGAGCTTTATTTCTTCTGCCAGGCAGGTCCTCTTGTTTGTTTCCTTACTTTTACATTTACAGGAAAAAAAAAATAGGATTTCTTTCATGTTTCTAGAAAAAAGATTGAGAGAAACCATTAGATCCAGCCTTTGTATTTAGCATAGTAAATCATGAGCTCAGCTTATTTACCATCATTATTTCACTGAGCCAGATTATCCTAATACATGTCCACTGATTCAAACCAGAAATTAATTTAGCCCATAGCTTTTTTAAAAAAAATAAATACTCAAGTTGGGTGGAACTGCAACTGTAATTGGAATCAGAGTCTGAAACAAAAAACATTAAAGGCCGAACTCTCCTTAGAGAACCTGACCTTAGACATCTCCTATCCACATAAAAAAAAAAGAACAGTAAAAAGGCATGGTCTATTGTCTCTTAGGACTGGAATATATGGTGCCATACTAAAACTGCAAAGTAACTCCCAGTGAATAAACACTGTCACCAAAGAATGTTATTGTATGGTTAAGAATAATTTAATAACTGAAAATGGTTGTGATTCAGGTGACATGGAAGAATTTACAGGATTACGTAGCAGTTACAAAATAAATTGGATATGTTAAAGTCTATGTATTCTCTAGGGGCTGTATTTTCAAAAATGCTTCTGTTGGCATATCAAATGTAGTCTAATTGATCGGGTCAAATAGCTGATCTCTGTATGTCCTTCAGATATTCCTCCACACACTTTAAGCATTTACAGATTTTTTCCTTGGTCACACCAGTAAAATTTCTGTTCCCACTGCTTTCTGGACTTGTCTATGTTTAAGTAAGGGCAAATTTTATACAAGAGCATAACTACAGTCATGGTGAGCATCCAGGCAAACTACATATGGTGTGTAATCAGCTGGAACAGATATGATGTCATGTGGATTATCCTACTGCTCCATGCTACTTGGGATATTCAGCACAAAGGCTGATATTCAAAAACTGGCTGGCAGGTGTACACCTGCCTCTGTTGCTTTGTAGTACATTATTTCCCTAAATTCCAAACATGGTACAAAAGAAATGTCTCTGGGAATGGAGTATACCACTAGTTCTGGTATCCACATTTTGAAAAGTTGTTGTTGTAAGAAGGTTTTAGAAAACTGCTGCAGAAATTATTCTTTGATCAAAAAATGTAAAGACTGAGTGCATGGTTTATCATGTATAATTTGGTGGCGTAAAGAGTAGGTAGCAGAATATTTAAGATGTGAAGTAAAGCATAACAAGAACTGAGTAAAAGATTAAATCAAACATCCGGACATAAGAAAGAAATACTTTTTTAACAGTGACTATTGAAACCATTGAAACAGACAGTCAAACCCAGAGGAAGATTCTCCATGATTTGTCTTCTGAGGAATACTGGATACCCTTCTGAAAGACTTGCTGTAGCCAAACAGCATTACTGGTCTCATTAAAATGGTTACTGGGGTACCATTGAATGACCCATGGTATATAATGGGTTGGACTAGAACAGGGATAGCCCTTTCTGGCTTTGAGTCATGTGAATGTAAACTAATGAAACTTCAGGTTGGAATTTACAGCAAAACAATTTTAAGGTGCAAATAATGCATAACTCAAAAAGTTTCACTAAGGAGAGGATGAATTATATCAGAGGAAATTACAGCTAAAAGAATTACAATGAGAGAAATCCTAACAAGGTGAAAGAGAAAACCCTATTTAGTGAACATTGACTTTAAATTGTTAAATCAGCCGTATTTTGATAAAGATCTAATAGTAAGTTCTCGAATCACCTCCAAATTCCCTCAGGCATAGCATTAGCATTTCTAGATGGATTGAATCTAACGTCAGTTCTGCTGAGGATAGAGGGAGTCAGCTCTAACAATGAGGAGGAAGAGGAATAGGGAAAATCCCAAGCACCTTCCCATAAGCCACCTGAAGAACTTGTCCCACAAGCCTCAACTGTTTGTTTCCATCAATACCACCCTTTGTACACAAAAAAACAACCCTTGCCTAGACCTGCTGGTAGCATGGAGAGCAAAACACCTGGGGGAGCTGAGATGTGTGTCAAGACTTATTCTTGCACCATGAGCAGTATAACCAAGTGCAGGGATTAAATACAGCAAACCAGCCCCGTCTCCAATTGGAAGGGCCCAGCTCGTCGTATTTTGATTGGATTAAAAATCTTAAGATATTTTAAAGATAGCAATAATGGATTTTTGTTCTTTACCTTCTGTATTTGGAGTTTTAAGATTGACTTAAAGTATTCCTCTTCATTCATGAAGACTAGATTTTTTAAAGGAAAAATGAGGGTTTCTGTTAGTTTCTATATTTCTGTGACAGAAGAGGCCAATCTGTCGCTCACATGTGTGGCTTACAAAGGAGTTTGATATGGTTTGTGAGAACGGCTGAAGACAGGCAAAGTGTGCATCATCTTGGCAGAGGCAAATGTGCTTCTGCTGTGTGTATCCCGTACTGAACAGATCGTGTGCAGGAGAGCTTCCGTGTCGGAGTCTGAATTGTTAGAGTAGCTTATGTCTGAGAACAGCCTGGACATTTCTGGGGCATCACGTTTAGAAAAGCACTAAAGTATTGCCAAACTGAGGACAAAATCATGAGTTATCTGTCCGAGAGCTGGGTGAATACTACTGGCAAGTATTCATCTGACTAATCTGTTTCCATCAGCTTTGAGTCATGCGTGTACTGTGTCTTCATTCTTCATCTGGTTGCATTCCTTAGCGAATTAAATATGGTTTATTGCCAGTCAGCCCGGAATGTATTGCGAGTTATTTTTAACATTGTTTATTTAATTTTTACTCTTGTAAGCATTACTTATTTATGCTGATAGAAACAGGGATATTGAAATTTCTGAAGTTGCTCTGTACGTTCAATATCTGCAATGTAAAAGGTAGTTTGAGATTCCAGCAATGCAATTTATGATCCGCAGAGGTCTAGCACAGGGGATGACAGCACTGCTGTAAATTCTCATGATTTACTTTCTTGTTTTGTGAGTGGCAGAGCCTAGTCAGAACTTGTCACATTAGAAGCCTGTGCCCTCTGGAGTACATCAGACATACCTGGGAGTAAGCCCCCAGCTTATTGGGAAGGAGAGGCAGACAGATCGTTCTCATCTGTTAGGAAACTTTCTTACAAAAAGAGAAAAGGAAAACAGAATCTAAGGCAATTTCGCTCCTCCCCTTCCCTACTTCTGAGAGTTTCTGGGATCACTTTTTATTTCCACCCTTATTGCAGCACTTGCTGTGGAGAGGAGTAATGAAGCCAAACAAGACAAAGAGCTGTGGGAAGAGAAGCATGTGATGGGATACAGCAGAACTGATATGCTGGGAAAATGTGGATATAGGATTGATTTGAGATTCAGAAGTAGACAGAAGTGTGAATAAGCACCTGCAGAAAAATATTGTCCCCCTCTGAATTTGTTAGGGGGGGGCTGACAATATGAAATGTCATGCAAAACTTGGAAGGGTGAGGGGGTGGATTTTAAAAATGAGAAAGTAGCTAGATCAAAACTACAAGCTGAACAAAACTGATTTCCTGACTTTGCATCATTCTTGTAATTGTCTGCAATCTGAGGTTCATTTTTACCTTTTTGACAATTGCTGCAATAATTCCTGTTACTCCTGAAAATTCACCTGTAGTAATGAAGAGAATATAAGTAGACATACTGACGCAATGTGCAATTTTTTGCTTTACTGTCTTTAGGATGGTATTAAAAGCCATCAAAGCAACTGAGATTCAGAGAAATATTTTGTTCTCAATTACCTATATTTCAATATGATCAACTCTTTGCACTGTTATAAGTTGAAGCAGCATTTAAGACAATATAGAAGGATAAAATACCACAGGTTTCTGAAGTGTAATCAGATCTGTGCTTAAATATATATAGAATATATACATATGCATATATGCATATTTGTATATATATGTATCTACAGAAATCTATACACACACAGTTCCCAACACTAAAGCCCTGATATCTAGTATGGCTTTCTGATTATACATGTGGTTTCATACAGTTTAGATTTATATAATTTAACATGTCATTTACATACACCCAAATTATACTTAATTTGTCTTTAATTACTGAAATAACATTTCCTTAAAATTGTATAGTTCCTTTCCTGTCTTCTATAATAGAACACCTTCTGCTTCACCTGGCTAAAAAGCCTTTTAGGTGAAGTCCTGGTTTGTGGGAAATCACGTTGAAGCCACTGTAACACAGCAACCAGCAATTAAAAATAAGCTGATGCAAACATCAAGAACAGCAAATTAATCAACAGACCAGACACACTGCATTCTATGAATTTTTTCTCATTCTGTTGTGACCTGTTGGATTTGCCTTAGCTTTTCCTTGAGGCTTTCCATGGCTCTCATTAATTAGAATTTGTGCCTATAAATTGCTGCTGCAAAAACCCTCTTCAGTTTTGGCTTTTCAGTTTTGTTTTTTGTTTTTTCTCCCCCTTGCACTTCCCACCCGACTGTTCTAATTGTTTACCTAGTACTGGTTCAAACAAGGATAAACTGATGCTTGCGATTGTGCTACAAGACATCTTATTTCAATTTAATTGTGATCATAATTTGTTTGATTTTAATGACTAGGGTTGATCCCGTTCTCATTGGAGAAATCCAGAATGGAGGCTTCCTTAATGCTGGGCAAAGGACATGGTACCCATTAAGGACTGCTTAAACACACTGGTATGGAAGTGGAAGGTCTTACCTTCAAAATAAGACAAAGGGTAAACCATACCTAACTGAACTAGAGAAAGAATACCTGTGGTCCTCAACTGCTGTCATGATGTCTTCAGCAAATGTGTTTTACTTGCAGCAGAGTAAGAATGTTCACACTTACATTACTGTGATTCAGCTGATGAAAGGTAGCTTACACTATAATTACAGAGTTTTCAGCCACATGCTAATTGCCAGCCTTCTGCAGCTGTTCCCAACAGTGACATTAAATTTAGTTATATACCCACCTTTCAGCTTCTCTTTCCCCAAAGTTCAAAATGTTCAACTTCAGACTCCTGTTGTTTATCTTAGCGTATAATTGCAGACAAATCCTTAGACAACTAGGTATGGATATTTCAACTCCCTGTGTGAGATTTGGTCTCAGTGAATCTTACTGCAGTCAGAATTTGGGCTCCTCCTGCAGACATACTTCTATTTTGGTGTTCTGTGTGTTCCACTCTTTCTGAATCACAGGAGCTTTTAAAGGCTTCATCCTATAGCATCCATTGTGGCCTACTATGTGTGCCATAGAAAATAACCTACCAGGTGGAAATATTAATGTGTGTTTCAGCAGCAGCAATGCAAAATGTGTAGAAAATTGTCATATTATGTCATTTTATGGCCCAGTGCCACAGCAGCCTCACCTGAAATAGAGCGGCATCAGGCACAATGACCTAGAAACCAGGAATTGCCCAGCAGCTCTCTGCAAAATAGTTTTACCAAATCCAGGGTCTTGCCAGTGAATGCACAATACAAAAGGAGGTGCCAGTGGTATGATTCCTATGTTTGCAGCTATGCTCTTGAATCAATGACCAGGGTCATTCGAGCTAAATCGTAGAGCCAGCTGCAATGCAGGCTCAGCAGCACAGTAAACACAAACCAGACTGAAGAAATGTGACTGACTGCTCGGGTTTGCAATAAAGCAATTCTGAGGTCGGTAGACAAATACTGGGTGTTGATAAGAAACCTGTGAAAATAAAAGGACGTTATCACCTGAAGTTTATGGTTGTTGACATACACATCTATTGCCTTTGGGCAAACAATAAGTTTGGTAGCAGTGCAACGTTAGAAAATTCTCAGCATGAAATCAGAGAGAATAGTTAGTGGGAGTTCGTGCCAGTGTTTGAGAAGCAGAAAGGAGTTTTTAAGGGAGGAAAACAGCTTGAGGGAAAGTCTGAATTTAGAAACAGATCTCCGTGTTTAATAAGATAAATATAAGGCTGAGTCAACAGTAAATATATCCAAGAGATTAATGATGAAAGTAGAGCAGACATGAAGGAATCCCTTTCTCACAATGCAGGAGCACTGGGAGTGTCAGGAGGCACCAGGACAAAAAGTTTGATTGTCAGAAAACTAAATCTGTTTCTCCTGTGGGGCAGTCTGCTAAGTAGTTGCAGACAGAAAGGCCACATACGTATGACCAGAGAGAACATCGAAAAGTCTTCTACCATCAGCAAACCTTTTTGTAAAGATTATATGAACAAGTAGCAGGAGAGGACCAGCTGGACCACATATAACAGGATGGAGGAAGTGATAAGAGTAAGAACACGTCCTGAATCAATACCAGTAACAGAAACAGGGAGGAAGAGGCTGATTTGAAGAGCATCATACTTCTAAGATGCAACCCTATGTTACCATGGGAATGATTTTGTGACAGATTGTATACTTCTAATCTGTGCTTTTTGGACAAACCACTGCTTAAACAAAAATCTGAACAATGTACTTTCTTAAAAGGAAAGATGCAGCAACTCAACGTGAGTTTGGAGGGCAGAGCACGTGTTGTAGGGAAGAGTTGGAAGGAGGCATGAGGAACTCAGCCTGTTGGCACGTGGATGGAATTGGCACAGGACAATGGCAGAACCTCTGGAAATAGTTCTCTCCACGTAAAGAACCAGCCAGGTTTGCAAGCAGGGAATCATGTTTTACATAGCATATGGTACAGAAAATGGGATTTTTCTTCAGAATTTCACTTGAGGGCAAGGAATTCAGGTGAAAGCAAATCTTAGAGCCCAATTACATTGCTAGTCCTTTAGTCTTTAGCTGTTGCATTTGGTGCTTTCTAAGAAAAAGACTGACAAGACTGAAGTAAAATCTGCAGCAAAAATCTGAGCAGTTTTTTCTCACCCCCAGGATTGGTGTGAGTCTTAACATTTCCCTTGGTGTTTAACCCTTTTTAAACTCAATGTATGTGGCAGGAGGTTTTCAGTTTCACACAATTTTTATACTTGCTTGACCCTATTGCCTGTTACCTCATTGCCAGGCTCTGTTTTGCATTATAGACTGGCTCTGTCTTGTTCAGCTGATCACAATTAGTTACAGTTAAACCCCAAACTCAGCAACTGCACATAAGAATTTAGTTTCTAATGAATTTCCCACACATTATAGTAATGGCTCAAAAAGTACTTGGACAACAATTTTTAAATGAATTGCACAAATGCCAAGGCTGGATAGTAGCAGCATAATTTCTGTAGCACTTAGAGCCTGATCCTGTAATAGGTACAGTGCTTTGTCACTTAAATTTATGAAATATGTGGGATATTTCTGGTGTAACATATTATTTGGACCTGGATAAAGACAAAAATAGAGCCTTTTGTCTTGAAAATATTTTGCAGCAGTCTTCCTGTGACACAATTAGAGAAAGGTCACTTTCCAGGATTGATGAGTCTGGCTAGAACCTCAGGATTATCAGGGTCCCCTTTTCTGCATAGACCTCTTCACAAGATGCACGATTTATCTTTTATGTCTTTAGTTTCCAACAACATAGAGGTAAAAATGTTATATTCTTGAAATATTTCAGCAAAATTTACAGCACAGAATGACAATAAAAGGGAGGTCAGTATTCTTCATCTAGTTCCTTTGATGGTATATTGCTTTCATGCCCTGAAGCTAAACCTTTATAGTTTTCCTTAGCATTTGACTGACACATATAAAATGTTATA